>NW_026623616.1:109657-111882 GCF_030028575.1 Malurus melanocephalus
CAATGCTTTCGGTCAAAGAATCTTCTTCCGTTTGAAAAAGAACACAACTCCAGGAAATTTCCAGCTGAAAGATACAGAGAGCCTACGGTGCCAGAAGAATCTGACTCAGCTCCAGCTGATGACTAAAGGAGCCTACAAGGAATTTGCTTAGAAGGAGCAGGAATTGTAATGCTCTAMAAGCACACAGATCACTACACAAAAAATGATGAGAGGTCCTTGATCACAACACACTCTTGTAACAAAGATTTGGTCACATAAGGGAGACCCTAAAAATTATATGGAGAATACACTAAATTCTCTACAACCTGTTTCTTTGAAATATTTCACAGGCACCAYATTAGCTTGCATAGTTGGAATTATAGGGACTCTGCAGGGAGGAAGAGTTCAAAGAGAAAAGAAGGGAATAAACTTTATTGGGAATGCAGGGATTTCAGGTAAAAGCACTGTGTGTGCAGAGAGGGTGGGCTCAGGATGGGTTCCATCTTAACTACAGCAGACCCTGACTGTGCTACTGAAAATTAATATAGTTTGGAGAAGACTTTCTTAAATTCAGAGCTGAGGAAAGCTGGCAGGTGCTAAGGAGCGCTCAAGTCAGACAAAGACATCTGCTAGGGATGTCAGTAATAGAGAGATAACTGCTATCTGGGAACAGAGGATAGGACAGAAACTTCAGCTAGAGCAAAGCTAAGACACATCACAAATGCAGGAATAAATTCTGAAATATAACAGGGCTTCTGACCCAGAATTTCAATAAAATCAGGCTCTGGGCCAAGACTAAAAATCATCATGTGTGTACACATCATTGCAAATGCTTCTGAGCAATAATGAGTAAACGAGTACACTGGATAATAGGGAAAAAAAACCTTGACATTATAAAGACTAATGAAATGACAAAGATCAATGGAAGAACACGATCTTTGGTTTCAAAGTGTACATGAAGGACAGACTGGGCTTTAGAGGTGAGCGTGCTCACAGAATCCAGAGAGGGAGTGTTTTGAGATGTTCATATGCAAGCTCCAATATATAAGCCCAAAAGCCTTTAATATAAAAATATTCTTTATATTATCGAGGTTACATTATCATCCTCTTGATCAGGAGAACAAAAAAATACAAAATGCATAAACTTGATGAACATCAAAGCAGTAATCAGTCTAATAAAGCAGAAAAAAGTGGATGGCTTTGGTTATCTGCTTACAGAAATGAGTCAGGTGTCATGTTGGGTGACAGTTTAGAAAAATAATTTCTTGATGTGTTAAATAAATTATCACTTAGAACAGCTGACTCCAGAGCTCACAGATACATGAGACTATTTTCAGTGCAATTTGACATGAAAGACAAAAGCCCCTTTGCAAAGCAACTTGTTGTTGATGCACTGAAAAATAATGACCAAAAACAGGCTCAGTGTCCTTCAGGGATTACATGCACACAGCAAAATAAAATAACAAAAAACACCAAGCAACACATAGGAGGTACTAAATTTTTTGAAAGGGATTTGTGAAATCTACTACTGAGGAAGCTGGCTGAAAAAGAAGTAACGTCAAAAATGTAAAGGATTAAATTCCTATCCTAAAGACAAGAGAAAAAAAAATAATTCACCCAGGAGTCAGAAAGGCATTTCCAAATAAGAAAGATAAACATGATTCTAGTAAATGAAGTAAGGAAAGCCTTAAAAGAGAACAGTGCATTTAAATGGACAGGCTGAAGAAATTATCTATATCACACTTCTGCTGGGGCAAGGTTTCCATTCCACTGAAATGAATATGCTGGAGCCTCTAAAAATCCATTGGGTTAGCAAAGGGCATACGTTAGATCCAATAATCAAAGCATCTGTGAAGTCACCGAGATTCAGATTAGACAAAGAGAGATCTGAAAACTGGCGTTATGAGAAAAAAAAGCACAGATTTTAAAAAAAATAATTAATTAATTAATTAAAGAGATGAAGAATTAGATTAAATAGAGGTAAAAACCGAGAGGCACTGGGACAGCAGGCCATGATAGGTGAGACTTCAGGCCAAACACACTGCATTTCCTTACATTTCATGAGGAAACAACACATAAAAATCCTATGGACCTCATGGGTAAGGCAGAGCCATATCAAACCCTTCGTAAGAAGGAAAGAATTTGTTGCTATTTGCTCCCCAAATGTCATCATGAGATCTCACTGAAAATCCTAATAACATTTTCTTTATAAAACAAGAAATAAAAAATACAGACAGAAATAATAA
>NW_026623616.1:113053-117923 GCF_030028575.1 Malurus melanocephalus
GTGACTGCCTTGCACGACCTCAGAGAAAGCATCACATGCCAGGCAAATCACCTGGTGGGGATTCCAGCAGCCTGCGAGGAAGGCATGGACTATAGCTATATCTGTCACAGCAAATTAAGCCATCTTTCTGCCTGACTCCTATCATAAGGTACCTGACTGGAATGACACCGATGTGGGCTGGGCCAATCTCCAGCCTTCTGAGGCTGCACGTCTCCAAGTGATGGGAAAAAGTGAGATAGCTTCTGTTTTTAAGAAAAATGAACAAACGCGAAATATTTAAGTTTAGAAAAAAAAAACCTTTTTTTTTTTTCCTCTTCTGGGTTTTTTTTTCCCCTCTTCTGGTTTTAAACCCCCACCAAAAGCAAATAAATCAGCACAACACCATTCCACTCAACGTTACCCTTGGCAAATATATTATTATTATTTTTAACCTGATTTGTAAAAAACCAGAAATTGGAACAATATTGCTGTTTTGAAAAGAAGCAATGCTCCGAGCCAGTGCTGATCAATAATCAAAGCTGCTACTAGATGGCACTGCGACATTCAGAGGAGGCTTCTCACTGCCTGGATTACTGCATCCATGAAATCATTCACAATTCCTTGGGTACAAATACAGCTAAAGTCCAGTTTGGGTCATTTCACTCTACCTAGTAACGTACATTGTAAACTTTAAAATGTGCACGATGCATCTCTCCCCTCTCTCCCCCTGCTGCTTCTTTAGCACAAAAAATACTCTACAAATTCTGGCTGCTTCTTCAGATGTTATTATGTTTTAGTGATCCAAGGACACRAAACTTGTTTGTAAAACAATGTGAGATTGTTCAGGACAATCAAGACAATGTAATGTAAGAGTTAAGAATTATAATAGTAATCATAATAATAGCGATAATGAGTATTTCTCTTCCCACTGCAATGAACCCATCTGGAAGGCCTCAGTGTGAGGCTTCAGAAGTATCCAAAACTGTGATTAGAAAGAAATTCATTTCAGCAGGAAGGTGGAAGCTCAGAATGCCAAAGAAAGAAAAAAGGAAGAGAAAAATCCTTTCTAGTTCTGGCCAACAGACCTAATCGGAAATTCTTTTGAAATGTTATTCTCTGGAAGAGAGCTCAGTTAGCAATATTCTGCAAATGCTCAGCCCACTTCATCCATCTGCCAAGCTGAGAATGAATATTCATAGCAAGTTATTTTAATCATTGTGTTTTTCTTGATGTGACATAATTCTATCTAATTTTTCCCCCCGGAAAAAAAAAAAAAAAGCCCTCTTTTTTTGCTGTCAAGTCAGAAAGTTTTTTCTCCATCTGCAAGGGGGAAAAAAGGGACATTGGGTGGCTCGTGCATGGGTTGTAGCAGCATCCTCATCGATGCTTCTCAAATCCAAGCACTTAAAACCTGGCTAATGACACTGGTACAAACAGTATGGGCTGGCTGTCACCTGTCCCCCTGTCCCCAAGGGATCAATCCCTCACACAGAGGAYGAGCAGGGTGACAATACCAGATTTATGTAGGCTAAGAATGGGATCCATTGGCAACACGTTCATGGGAAAGAAAGAGAAACTGCAGGGGAAGAGCTGGATTTGGGGAGCTCAGGGCTGGGAGAGCCTGGGTGCTGCAGTTGGAGGGTGAGRGAAACAGGCAGAGAGCTATGCAGATATGTTCAGAGGATGCTGCTGCAGTCACACACCTTCATAAGCACACACGACATAAAAATGCTTTTACAATTTCTGATTGCTTCTTAAAATAGTTCTTGTTCAACACTTAGCAGAAGTGCACACTTTTGGCGAAATTGGCCGAGCAGAGACAGGTTATAAATATTTTAGAGTACACAGACRTACGTCAGGAACAAATTGGGTCCTCCCCTGATTTTAAATGGTGCTCCTGGTACTCAGTACATCAGGAGGACATTTCATTACAGTTGAAAATCTTGAGGAAAACCTTGTCCCTGCAATAATCGAGAGTCTAAAATATTCAATACTTGACTGATGTAAGCAATTCCCAGGTGCCATACATTAGCTACTGGGACAAGCAAGTTGGGTCACAGAGCTCAGTTCAACAGAAAAAAAGAGCACCACAATCAGGTTTTCTTAAAAGCCASGCATGTGTTTCCCATATCAGTTTTGCTTCTTTGTTCTTTGCCCTGTTATCCCTTTGCTGTCCATCCTGCCCCTTTTTCTCCAGTMTTCCACCCCAGAATRACCTCCCATAGAGTTTGTACCCCAYGATTTGTTAGTTACYTCCAGCCCCAGAGCATCCCAAATACCCCACTGGATATTCCCTAAAGTGCTGAGTCCAGCTGATCCTTGGGTGGGATCACCATGAGGAGCTGTTTATTAGAAGGACAACTGTGGTTTGTTTTCAGTTGCTACTCAAGTGCAGTCCATTTCCTTGGATGCAGTTCTTCGAGGAGTACAAAYTGGAGTCAGTGAGTGCCATACAAAGGGTGAGTTACAAGAACCTAAATAAGTTAAAACTTCTTTGTTGCTGTTTCTGCTTCTGCTGTGCCCTAGACAGGTCTGCATCTAGGTAAGAACACGTGCTGTCATTTCAAACCACTTCTAGGCAGTGCAGCAATCCAAATCTTTAAGTTCAGGGGAAGAAAAACAAAGGAGGAGGAAGGAGAAACAGCAGGCAAGAAAGTAGAAACAGTGGTCTGTATTTAGCTTTAATTAACTACTGGATGTTCTGAAAGGCAGTAATACTCACCACCAACAGGCCCATGAAAGCACCCAGAAATCCCTAATTGCATCGTGTTGCCTGACTGCTTCTTCCCTTACTTTCCTGACAAATTGGCTCCACTGTTTGACCACATTCTGCCAAGCACTTTGCAGAAAACCAGTGTTCTCCTTTTCCAGTTTTGGAGGTTCCTGCTGCAAAATGCAGGACATCTAGAATGCTTGTGGTTGACAAGAGTAGAAAGAGGTTGAAGTTGTATTGCCATTGTTTGCGTTTGTCTGGTTCCACACAGATACTGGTAAACAGAAGTTAGCTTCCATACTGGTAGATGGCAGGGGGGAAAAAAACACAGGAACAAACACTTTGGGGTGGATTCATCACCCCTATAAACTGCTGATACCTCTTGGAGATCACAGGAGCTTTGATGAGCAGCACCAGCTTTGAATCTGACCTGGCAGGAATGCAAAATGACTTGTCTGGTTTTGGGAAGAAGAAGAAGAAGAGTCTGTCTCAGAAGACAGGTTACAACCCAGCTCTTTCAGAAAACCCCTTTAGGCTACTATGGAGAAAACCTCAACAGGACTCTGCAAAAATTTAATAGGCTATCCACACAATGGCTTTCTAAAAATGCAGTACTGAAAAAGGAAGAGATTCTCCTAGGATGGCTCGAATTCTCYATTAAATACTAAGCAAGATTCCATAAAAGCTCTCTAAATGTTAGCAATTTCCATTAGGGAAATCTTTAATGATGGAAGGCCATTACCAGCTGAAGGCCTAGCAATGAGTTCCTGGCTCCCAATTCAAATCCTGGTGGACAATGTCTGTATGTACAGCTGAGCAACTAACTCATGCCAGATAAGACAGCCAACAAATTCTGCTTCTTTCCATGACCAGAGGGCCATTGCTTTGAATTTGGTTTTGTTTATTTTTGTTTCCCAATTATGTTTGTTAAATTGTTTGCACTTTTTTTTTTTTCACAAATGGCTTCAACGCACACTTTATATTCCAAATTCAAATGGTACTGCTTAATTGCAATTGGTTAGATAAGTAATATTCTCACTGGCTGTGCACTGAACTGCTTCTGGAGTGCTGTGATATGCTTGCAGTGTGTAAATTAGCTAAGGGGAATACAGACAAYACATCTGAATGCCCCCAAAATCTTCAAATGAGACCAAGAGAGAAAATKTGTGTATATGTGGGTTTTCCAGGAGGAAAAAATGAGATAAAGGCAAAATMAGGGCTACCTTCTCATCCTGACATYACATTTTAAAATGCACTTCTCTGCTATCTTCCTAGTACTTTGTTTTTTTCAGTCTAAATGCTAACTGTTTGAAATTCATGACAAATACCTCCCAGCCAATTCCCTATACCGTTTCCAAAGACCATAATGTCTGATATTCTCAACAGTCTGGCAAGGGAGAACTTTTGGAAGGGGTGAATGCCTTTCAGATTAAATTTTTTTTTATTAACTTTTTCCATTCCAAACACATTGTGAAACTTTTAGTCAGAAGTTCCTCAAATAAATTGTTTTGGKTTTAAAAAACCCCAAACAAACAAAAAACCACTACCATGTAACAGTAAAAATAATTTGCAGAAAAATTGAATAATTTTCATTGTCACTTTCACCATGAATCATTTACGTTTTTAATTTTAGTCAGGTAAGAATATGTACCAGTTTGTGTTCCATTTTAAAAGCTGAAATATTTTGAGTCATTTAGAAGTTGAGATGATAAGGAAATGTAGTGTTTCAGAATCTTAGAAATGAAACATCTCTATGATGTCAAAAGAAAACCTTCCCATATGCCTAAATATTTCTCTCATAAAAAAATATAGGGATTTCATCTTTTTTTCCATCTGCTTTTCGGGGAGAGAAAAAAAAAGAAAAAAGTTTCTAAGTCTTAACACTTCCAAGTGGGATGAAACTCTGTTTTGACAAACTCATGAAAACAGGCCTATAAATGTAGTTCAGACATTCCCTCCTGTTGTGGCAATTACTGACAAGACTACTTCAAAGAATCTGTCTCATGGAAACATGTGTATAATCTGCTCCATCAAAGCACTCTCCTCCTTAAGGTGCCACTGCACTGCTTTGTCTGAGCTTCCAGAAGAACGGGGGAAGTCACACCCTGGTGTGTGTGACAGCCAAATCATTGTCCTAAAGTTATTTGGGAACAAATAGATTCACATTGGGGAAAAGGA
>NW_026623616.1:118102-141510 GCF_030028575.1 Malurus melanocephalus
GAGTGTGTGCAGGTATGGTAAATTGATAAACTGTTTTCAGCTTCCTTTTCCTCAGAAATCCTACACTGAGGCCAAAGATGGTGAGACCCCACCTTCTCTGTTTATTGCTATGCTTARTTAAACTTTTGATCTCTTTGACCAAGCTCCCTCCCATGGACTAAGGAATGAAATGACCTTTTCTAGGCTCTCCAGAAAATACACCACACAGCAGCTGGTCCTGTAGCAGCGAGGAAGTTTCATCTATCCTTCCCTTTCCCATTCTCCAATTCCTGCTCTCTATGGCTCAAGCTTGTGCATGGTTTGGCAAATGAAAAGAGCTGCCAACTTTCTCTGAAGCAGGAATGCACTGGAAATTTTGGAATTTTAATTCCAAAATGCAAACAAGGCAATTTCAACAGAACCTTGGTATCTCTGCATTGGGGCCATTGCTGCTACAAAGATCAGTGCAAGTAATCCCAGTGCTTTTGAGGGGGTCACATTCATCTCAGCACTCTGTGCTCCATGGTCACAGTGGYAACAACACTGGCAGGAAGTTTAAAAATGAGAGCATGACTGTCAGGAGGACCTGAAAACTAAATGGACAGTGGAGACCTAGCTGTCCTCCATCACCAAGCAGAGATAGGTCAACAGCAGTAGAGGGGTACAAGAGGCCTTTTCATTTTTCTTCTCTGCGAGAGGAGAGAGAATGTCATCTCCTAAACTGACAAGACAGTATTTTTGACCAGTGTGACCTTTGCAAGGAAAATCCCAGAACAGTCATGAGCTAGTCTGTGGGAGATACAGGACACAGAACCATGGAAACCCACCAGGATGGGAATCACACTGCAAAAATGACACCAGAGTTTCTTCCTCCAGCCTCAGAGACTAACAGTGACCTTACATGTAACCCATGCTTGTGTGACAGAGCTCATCCACCCCAGGACCACCCTGTGATGGGCAGGGCTGGCCCCCTCACCTTACACCCTTTGGTAGGTGGTGAACTTTGATAAGAGCCTCAGCTGTCAGAAAACAAACTGCAAGCGACAGATTGAAAGCTACCATGCAAAAGCCCGTCTCAGGAGGGACAATTAAAAACACACACAGAAAAATAAATGGCTTTTCCTTTTCAACCCCTTTTCCTCTTCAACAAGTAACAAGACAGGAGTGAGTGCCTGTATGCTAGAAAGCCCAGAAAATCAGCAATTAACAAGCGTTCCGCTCTAGCCCRTCTGTGATTTCCTCCCTGCAACTGTGGCTAAATGTTTAAATACATCACTCCCCCCTTTCTGTGTGCTTGCTGTGGCTCTGGCTCACCTCAGCCCTTCTGGCTTTCCACATCATGCAGTCCTCCCTTTTCACATGTATAACTGATTATATCTAAATATCCTCTAAGATAAACATGGGGAGAGGGGAGTGGTGACCACACAGCCTCAGATGAACTGACTGCCCCAAACTCACACAAACCAAAATGTGCTCAGCCCTGCGTGCCACGGAGGTGTTTTTAAGCCATCCAGTCAGCAGCATCCTCAGGAAAGATGCATTACCATATCTAGCCAACAATAACATAATCCAGAGAATTCAAATGGGATTCTTCCCTAGGAAGCTAAGTGCTAACCACATTACCGTGCAGATGCTCATTAACAAGCCCGTATCAGACAAAAGCTGCAAAGGTATTTTTCTGAGGCATAGGCTTAAATAAAGCTTTTTTGACTCAGGTTGGCACTCAGAATTAAATTGATCAAAAAACAGAATCTCTCATTAAATTCATGCAATTCAAACATGAAGGCTTAAAGTAAGTTCTATGCAAACAAGCAGGGAGAGTAAAACACTCCAATTCACGCAGTGGAACACTCACCATGGACACATGTGACCTGCTGGACATCTTGGACACTGTTCAAACCCCARGTTTCAAAAAATCAACTCAGAAAAAAGTGTTGACCCTGTGTGCTGATGTTCCTGTCACGATAGGATCGTTTGCATTATCCACTGTATAGAAGCTGATGATCAAACTTGCAAAAAAATAAACCAAATCTATCAAAACGGAGGAAAAGTCTATTACAGAGAAGAGACACTGAATATCCTTAAAATTATATATAGGGAGGCCTCATAATTAATAAATGGCTGAGCTTCAGTCTAAAAATGAAAGCATGGCATAAAGAATYCACTAGGTAAACACAAACCTGCARAAAGAAAATSCTCCCCAAATACTTGCTAGCATAAWCTTTCTGGGCCAACTATATGGAAGTAAAGGCTTGGGCCCAATTTTGACAGCTGAATGGACTAATTATATTACAACTCCAGCGTGGAAACCCCCTCATCTCAAGTTTTGCAAACAAATGGCAGACATGCAATGAGCTTCAGCAACAACAGCTGTGGAACAGAACTGGCCTGGTCTCCCTTGCCAATAGATCTACAGAAAACAGCAGTCAGTCCTGATGCCAGTTCAACCAGCCGAGAGAATACAAGCACCACCACACAACGCCAGAGGACCTGAAATTGAATCCATATCAAAGCATGACCTATTTCTACACCTTCCCATCTATTTATTTTATGTTGCTGCTCATCACCGAGATACCCTTTTCATGTAAGATCAACAGCAATAATAAAGTTCTGAGCTGGCCCTGCTAGGAAATTAAACAGGAGCTGGAAGCACTGCCCAGTGCTGGAGTCACCAGCAGTGTTGAATTGTTAGAGGGGTTCCTGTCACAGTTTTGGGGCCTGTGTCAACCAACACTATGCCAAATGGTTCCCTGTTACATCCATGGGTTAGGACTCCCAACAGACCCATTCCCAACAGGCAAGTCAGACACACTCAATCTGCATGGGACAGACTCAAATTGGTCTATTCCATCCTGGCCTCAGTGCCAGGTTACAGGCCAGAGCACATTCAGTTGTTATTATATATGTAGGTACAAAATTGCTGGCATTTGTCCTTTCCCAGGYTCAGAAATCCTGCTGGGGCTGGTTTGTCTTCCTTGGGAACCAGATGTTTCTTTAAACTAAGATTTCTTTGAAAACTGGGCATAGTGCTTGAGAATCTTGTTACAACGGTGTAACAGATAAAATGGAGTACAGCTGATGGAACATATGGAATAAAGAAATGAACATCTTACATTTGTTGATGGGTGACTTTGTATTCAATAATAAGAAATTCACATTGGAATTTATTTATTGCTGGTTTTGTTCAAATATGCAACTTTGGGGTTTATCTTCTCAGGTGTCCTTCTTCAGGGAACTTATCATCAACCCCAGGAGAAATTTGGAACATCACTCAATGKGCTGGTGTTTCTTTCCTCCAGATTCTGAGTCCAGCAGTGCTGTCCTGAGCTGAGAAGCAGCTCAGAGTATTTTTGTGATTGTCCCTAAGTATGTAGCACTGATAAAATACAGCACTAAATATAAAAGACAGTAGCATAAGTACGCAACACTTCTCATTTCACCAAGAGGTGCCTCATGTTCAGTCAGGGCAAATGAGAGCTGAAAGAGCTAGAATTACCAAAGCTAAATAAATTTTGTGGGTGACACTTGTTAAGTGTAAAAAGAAATGTTAAAGAGGAGGGAATCAGCTGCAGAGAGTAGAGCACAGGTATTTTAAAAACTCCGTGACATTGTTATCCATGTCATCTGTGAAGGTCTTCTCAAACTGGAGGCAACTAAAAGGGCTCCAAAACCCTATGTTTAGGCAACTGACTCACTGCCCTGATTCAGCAGTCTGGAGATGAAGTTTGCCAACCAAATGCAGATGTCTCATCCATGTTGGCAGCTGACTCAACTGAACATAGGCAGAAAAGTAGGTTATGAGAGCRCAGATACTTGTGTAAGATAGAGATRTCTGCATTTAGTGGTCTACACTCTGAAGCTAAACTCCAATCTTGACTGTGGGCAAGTAGAACAGACTTTGGGAGGTCACAGACACACTTCAGGTATGGGTATGGCATCTAGCACATTCCCCACTCGCTCCAAAAAAAAAAAAAAAAAAAAACAACCTTCTTTGAAGGAAGTTCTGCAAATTAATAATTTTCATTTCAAAGCAAGCTGAAAGATGAAATTTTGAAAGTTCCTCTTCTCTTATGGGGCCTCACCACTTTGAACACTAAGAGAATTTACCCCTGTGGATGTAAGGGGTGCTGTGCCAGCTGGCTGCAGGGCATGAAAACTTTGCCTGGACTGCTCTATTTAGGAGCACCATTGAAGCCCCACAGAACCCTTCTGGAGAACTGCAGTTATCACTATCACATGCAGATACAGAGTAAATGTATCCAATGAAACCCAAGATCAATGAGAATGAATTCATATTCAAAACTAGGAGGTGGAAAACAACATTTTCTAAGAGGACTATAAATCCTACTTTCCTGTTTAAAACAAAAACAGGATGAGAAATGCTTTTGGTCATTTATATAAAAAAGTTAAAAGATCTGAAAGAAAAAAAAAATGGTGGAGAGCAGGGGGAGGGAGACACCGCTCAACAGTTGGGAAAATAGAGATTATAATGCCAGAAGGAAAAGTCAACTTCTTTGCCAACCTCTTAAACAACGCAGCTTATAGGACTACCCTAAATTAATTCATGCTTGGGTAGAACATATGCTCTGAAGAAACAGCTAGTATTGATTTTGAAATTGCCAGTGATAGGGAATCCACCATATTCCCATGGTAAATTGTTCCAATGTTTAATTACTTTCACCGTTGAAAAAAAAAAACTTGTGCCTCATTTCTAGTGTGAAATTGCCTGGCTTCAAGTTCCAGCCACTAGGTCTTTTTATACRTTGTTTGCTAGCTTGAAGTGCCCTCTTATTAAAGTTTGGTTCTCTAAGTAGGTATTTACAAACTGCAACCCCTTAGGCTTCCCACTGATAAACTAAAGAGGCTCTTCACCAGGAGCCTCAGCCTRTGGAGCATGGCCCCTCGCATTTCCATCCTCTGCATGCCTGCTTTCCGAAATTCTTCACTTTAGCAGGAGCTTTCTTTAACTGGGGACACCAATCACAGGAGCTGAGCACTTGTCAAGTCCACACATCAAATATTTCTTCCTGGGTCACACCTGAGATGCCCCAGTTAACATTTTAAAGCCTCCAAATCATGCCTTCCAGCATAGTTGTGCACAAGGATTTACTTCCAACTAACTAGTAGCATATATTTTTCTCAAAATTGCTGCTTCTCAGAAACAATCCTTTAGGTTAAAAGCATGGCTAACTAGTAATATCTTTTTGCATGSTTTTATAGTGCTTCATAATTGCATGTATTAAAACACACACTTCTTTCCTCAACAATGTTGAACAAGGAATCTGCAATTGCCTTGCATCTGTGGCGTTGTTCTTTTTCATGGTTTGTCTGCAGAGTTTTATCATTTGTGTCACCAATAAACTTTCCTTCAGGTGGTTTTACATCTTATTCCCCAGTATTGATAAAAATAATAAATATGACAAGGAGCAAGAGGATGTGTGCAGAGCATTCTGATATTATGTGTTTGTGGTAATAATTCCCTGTTTGTGTCCATATTTTCTGAGTGCCATTTAACCAGTTTTTAATCTAATACACAGAGACTTATTTTAAATTATTCTTGATCAAGATCCTATGAGGTATAACAACAAATGCTTTAAAAAGTCTAACCACATCTGCACTACCTTTAGCAACAAATTTTATAATCTCATCAAAAAGATATCAGATTTGTTTGACAGGATTTATTTCCCATAAATCCATTTTGATTGGCATTAATTATATTTCCCTTCTTTAATTTTTTATTAATCTAATCCCATATCAGTCTTTTTTTTTTTCTATTATTTCACCTCAAAACAGCATCAGAATGACAGGACTATAATTATCTTAGGTTGTCCCATACATACCTTGAAATTTGAAATCATATTTAAACACAAGCATTTTTTTCCAGACTTCTGGCACTTCAAAACAAATGTCAAGCTCTGTGGAATGCACCCAGGTCATGTCTGAAACTTTTGTAGACATATTACCCGCATTTTCTAGCTGGCCTTAAGAATGGCTGTATTGATTCAGGAGCCATCTGTTTTGGCATCCTGCCTCCAGGATGCCATGGATGACATGGAGGAAAGAGTAAGAAGCCTGTACCCAAGGGAYCTTGCCCAACCTGCTCTCCCAGCCTGCGGTAATTTGTGGCTCTGGGAACTCCTCTGGCAGGCACTGCACCTGCATCCTTCTGTGTACAGCCCCAGGGTTTGTCCTTCCGTGAGTCTGTCAAATTGCTTGCTGAAAGAGTTTTTTTTATTTCTAATCACCTCGCTGTTCTGTGGCAGTGAATTCCCTGCAATAACTACACATTGCATGCCTCCTTATTTTAAACCTACTGCCTGAAAATATCCTTTGAAGACCTGCTCTCACACTGCAAGCAGCAGGTAACAGCTGCTCTGTGATCACTTTTCTCCATCCCAGTGGTGATTTTGCAGACCTGTACCTTTTCTCAAGAACCAAAGAAAACTCACTGTCTTTTCCCAGGGAAGTCTCCCCGTGCCAGTGCTTCTTGGACACCTCTCCTCATCTCTTTTAGATGGGCACCAAAATATTGTTGGGTTTGGACACCTCTCCTCATCTCTTAGATGGGCACCAAAACTCTGGTTTGTAAGACATAGACTGGTCACAGATTTGCAGAGACAGTCATACATGTTCCTTTGTGCCTRGTTGTCCTGTTTCCCAATTAATCATTAGGTCTTCATCTTTTGTACTGCCTCTGAACGCTAATCTGACATCTCAACAGAGGTAGATATGTTTTCTCTCAATTTACTATTTTGGAAGCGGCTCTTTATCTTGCTAAGCTATTCCTGCACTGCAWTGTTTAGCTGATTGTCACTACATCTGGAATTGGCACTGCTGCCAACTCAAATAACAGTCATCGTGTTTAAGAAATAACTCAAGGTTTCAAACCCATTTACCAGTCCCTTCCCTGGGCAAACCCTACCTGCCTCTAAAACAGCCTCAAGATGGGCTGTGTTTATTCACTTCACTCAACACTGGTTAAACTTGCCATCACAACAAAAACAGCAGTTGAACTGGAGCTGTGCACGACACCCCCTCTGCTTGAAATTGGTGTGTCTTTGTATGCTTCCCTCTTTTTTTTTTTTTTTCAGCACAACATGTCCTCTAAGATGTGCACAGCCAAGGCGATGGAGGCAACAGCCATTCCAGTAAGAAAATTCAAACCAGACTGAACAACCTTACTGGAACAGATGTTTTTAGCKGCACTCCTAAACACTTCTGGGGCTTGCATATACTACCTAGGGCCTTTACACCTGGATGAGTGCAAAACCACCCATGTGCACAAATGATTTATGTTTAGTTTTATCCCTGTGGTATYATTGCTTTGTTTGCCTGTGCCTGTAATGCAACAGAGTGACCGCCACACTGACTTAACCAAACTGATTTTGATGCTAAACATTAAGCCGRAGGCCAGCAGCTGAGGAAGGTGAATACAGGATGAGAGGTAGATCTTAGCTGATGATCCCTTGGCTGCTCCCATCCATCACATTTGCTCCTACTGGAAAGGATATGAGCAGATCTTTGTTCATGAACAGCTCTTTTTTTAAAATCTCTGGCAATTAGAGTGCATCAGGCAGTGGATGTGCCGTAATGGAGAGAGAAGAACCTTCTGTTTTTCTCTCTGTCTTAATTGCCTGTGTATTTATGGGCTTTGGTAATGCTGGTGAAAAACTTCCTGGCACTGTATGAATGCTTTTGCCTTCCTTCTCTCAATGACTGGTTTGTTCTTTCTATTCTGTTTCCTTCCTCTGTGAAGGCACTTTGCTCTCTGTGACCAGACAAGTGCCCTCCCTTGCTACACAACCTCTCACTGCCACCTGGAATGCCATTCTGCAGATGGTCAAAGGAAACCAGCCCTATTAGTTTTAGTTTTCTGTAAGGAAATGTATCTCCAAGAGAAGGGACAGGATCTAGGTCTACTCCCTGAGGGAGCATCTTTGCACAGGGGCAAACAGTGCATCCCAAGGCAAAGGGAGTCCCGTTAAACAGCAAGACACGATCAAAGCCACCCCCATTTACAGCTGTTGCTGCCTCCAGCAGATTTCCCCAAGGGTCTTCATTTAGCTGCAGTTCACTGGGAGGGTCAGGCACGGATGGCTGCCCAGCTGGTGCAATGCCTCCTTGCTGACCAGTCCTGAAGTGTAATCAGATTCAGCCCCAATGGAGGCTGGAGAAAAGACCTGGGCTTGGTGCAGGACGATACCAAGCTACATAAACTGTGGGCAGGGTCTGGGGAAGGCAGTGGCAAAAATCCCACAAATTCAGCTAGCACCAGGATTTGCCTCTGGCCCTTAGCCCCTTATACATCAGGCTCATAAGCACATTGGTTTGCAGTAAAGTCAGAGGAACCTTTCTGCCCTGCTCAATAGGAAGCTGTGGCATTCAGAAAAACAGCCAAAGACTTGTACCAACTGATCCCTTAAATCCTTCCCAATAAACAAAAGCAACAGCAGGATCTCAATACTGCAGCAGGGACAAAAGCTCCCAATAAGAGGTACTTYGCTGGACAGAATTCAATTACAGCCTTAACACTGGTTTTAATTACCTTGACCTAACTYCTCCATGGCACAATGGGCCAGCACACCCAGGCAGCTCAAGGCACTCAGCACAGAGGCAACTTGYTCTCTGTTTCARTGAATTTTGTAGCAATTTTAATTAWATWAAAGATATGCTTTGCATCCCATGACACATCACTAGTCCCTAACAGCATCTATGCATCCTATCATGCAAACAGTTTCAAAGCTAGCAGGAAGTTGTTTTCAGAAAGTTTTCCTGAAACTAATCAGGAATTATCAATAAAGCATTACTTTAATCTCTCTTATATGAAAGTTATTGAAGAGTGGTATCTGAATGAATTAAATACAGAGCACAGGAAAGTAACGGAGCAATCATAAACAAAAGATCTTTTTTCTGCTAATCTTTTTTTTGTTAAGGCAATATGTTTTTTCTTTGGCATATAACAACTTCAAAAGTCTTGATTTTAAAATGGAAATTGTCAGCATCTTACTAAGAGCCCATATCACTCAAAAGCTATTAAAACTTCTATTTTTTAAATAAAAATTTCAATCAGTTTTAGGTGTAGAGATCCTCTAAGGTATTTCACTCAGTGCAGCAAATAAGCATATTTAGGAACCAAAAGGCTGTCTCCTAATCCGCTGTTTCCAAAAAGAGAAGCCTCGGCTCAGTGCTGCTTACCTTCTCAGGCCTGTGGCCATACAATAYGGATTTGTTTGCTAAAGGCAGCTTAGGGAAGATAACTTTATTCCTTTGCACTGAAGGTTTGAGYGAAATGCAGCACCTCAGCTGCAAATAGCATCTACTACAATTTGATTATTCACAGCTATCCCATCATTTGCTACCACTGCATCTCAGAACCAGTTCAGTCACACAAACTGCCTGCACACCACAGCTGTTTGTAGCCTCCCAGCCAAGCCCAAAGTGACAAAATATGTGAAATAAAATGCCCCCTCTTTTCAAAAAAACAGAGAGACAGACTTTCCATCACCCCTTCCCTTTGTTACCATGCTACCCCTACTTCCTGAAATGAAAAGTTCTAGATGGGTYTGCCATATTTCTATTCCTTATGGGAAAGAGAATCTTGGCAGGCTGTCTGTCCCAGGAGGAGTTAAAAGCACTATCTAGGATGCTTGGRAGATTTCTAGGGATGACAAACAATAGGGAATGAAGTGTTATGACTGCTCTAACTTTTAATTTCCTTGCTTTTAAAGTTATATGTATTCTATTATAGGCATGCTACACTCAGCTGACAGATACTGAAGAATTCCCTGTGTGAAATTCCTGGGAGAAGGCCACAGGTATAACAATAGTGGGTTTTRTAATCTAATCATGAGGAAATTTTTCAGCTTTTCTAACATTTCTAAGGCTCTCCAAGATCCTGTCGTCCCTAAAAGTAGTCCTTGCTTTGTCTCTGGTTCCCTGGAACTCAAAAGAAGGACGTATGCTGACAAGAAAAACAAAGCTGTTTTATTTCCTCCCCTCCCAACTCTTAATTATCAAACTTAAACAAAGAAGCATAAGTATTTTAGAATTCATTTCTCTCCAACAGCTCTCCACAATCTTAATGATCACTGCATAACCGAATATTAACTGTGTTTTCTTAATATCCCATAGTTGGGAACAAAAAGTGAAAAAGATAGGTTTGATGATGTGTAGTCAARTTTTGTACTAATTAAAAAAGATGTTTACCTCAATCCCTCACCATTTCTTAAAGGAACGTGAATTTCCTTTCATGTGGCAAAGGTGTGAAGGCTTTTCCAGCCCTGATAGCCACCACTTTGAGCTTCATGGAAATCAGCTGAGGTATCAGTCTCATGGTGTTGTGGCTGAACCACCAACACAGGAGTCTGCAGACATAATTGTTCATTTCAGAACAAGCATCTCATCAAGAGAGAGTTCTGAATCACAGGGAGCCCAGATTAACTCAGCAATCTTACACCAAAAGTAACAACAGCACAGGGCTGGGCCACACTTCCTCCACAGGTAATGAGAGAGCAGGCTTTGGCTGGAGTAGCAGCACAATGCCATGAAATCAAAACTTTTTATTGAGGATGTGCTTCTAGCAATGAATTAACTGCCATTATCATTTTTAAGTTAAAGACCAAAATGGCTCCAGCCTCCCC
The DNA here is from genome assembly GCF_030028575.1 of Malurus melanocephalus. Taxonomy (NCBI): domain Eukaryota; kingdom Metazoa; phylum Chordata; class Aves; order Passeriformes; family Maluridae; genus Malurus; species Malurus melanocephalus. Next base: position 128,722 of record NW_026623616.1, read on the forward strand.
AGTGTTGATTTGCCTCAAATGCCTCTAGAATGCTGAATTGTGAGCACTGGACCTGGTTTTTTTTTGGTTTTTTTTTTTTTTTTTTAATCAAAACAACCAGAACTGGCTTTTTAAGCCAATGTAACACTGTCTCCCTCCAAAACAGTCGTGTTTGATATCCGCCCTTAAAAAGCTGCAGAGAAGCACAGTGACCAAAATGACCCTGGAGACTCACACAGAGGACAAAACTACTTTGTAAAGTTTTAAAATGAGCTTTCTGCACTGATGTCAGGAGGATGGGTCATTCTCGGATTTAGAGTTTGACTCGCCACTTTTGCCCCCAGCATAACAAAGACCCAATGACACCTTCACCCCAGCCCCAGTGGGGCTACAACCTCTCAGCTTCCTACCCATGTAGGAACCCAAATTCACCCAGTATCTCCCAAACCCCTTCAAAATATGAAAGGGGCACAAAGGTCCTATTTCATAACCATAGCTGACTTCCTTTGTAACACATGCCTTGAAGTCTCAAGGTACTTTTCATTCTTTGGGAAAGGAGAAACAGGCACAGGGGGTATGGAAGCTAAGATTAGAGATGACCTCTGACAGCTGTGACTCACCCAACATCCCTGGAAAAATCTACAGGAAAGCTAATGATGTAAACAAGTTTCCAAGTGTTGCACTGCCCTGTTTCACTCATGAGGTCATGTTTTTTGAAGCTGAGTTGGAGAAAAGCAACTGTCTTGTTTCTTTCTCACAAAATACACCAGCAAGATAGTAAACAACTACTTCTGCTAGACCAGCTCACCTACATTCTTTCTGAMGCAGGTTTGTAGAACCAGCTCCTCATAAGAACCCCACACACATTTGTGCCACCTCTCTAAAAAACCAAACGCAATGCATTTAAATCACTGCAGGCTCCATGACATGCAAAACACTGCAAATTCTACTCTATTTTGGGAGAAGYTCCCAAGAGGAAGCAAAATTTGTGTTGAACCAAAAATAAACTTCAACTTTAAATAAAACCCTTATCTGCTTAGTGAAACATTAACACCAGTATTAGTGACACTATGGCAAAGTCTGATCATGAGCCCTAAACCTGGTCCACAGGCAGGTATTCTAAGCTGCATTAGGCACTTTGTTGGCACAGCAAGCCAGGAATAAGCATTTGAAAGCAGGGGGAAAGAGGAAGTGAGCAGCAGCCCCAAAAGGGCAACTATATATATATATAATAACAATATATAACATAATAACATATATATATATATATATATATACACATATATATATTATATATAATAACAATGTGCAGAGCTGAACCTGGCTGCTGGTTCTCCAAGCAGTGCTGTGCCTCAAACTCCACAGGAGGCTCTGGGAATGAGAGGCAGAGATGACGAATCTTTGGGAATGGTGAGATGAAGTCTCAGGTAACAACACGAGGCACAAGAAGGGCAGCACMAATCCAGCATAAGAGGGATGCCTAGAGTTGTTCATTCCTTGTCTCACAGCCCAGGAAGTTTCCTCAGAAATCAGGAATATTTTGTGGCTCAGCACTGTCTGGTTAACAAACCGATGAGCTAACTCTGTCACATCCCGCTCTCCTGCTCCCCAAATTAAGTCTAACGATTTTCTACATTTCTGATGTGTGACCATCTGTTTCCAACCTTGTGCTAGACCTCACTGAGGCCATCCTAGACATATGATTTTCAAAACCCACTTGTCTTCCCTCTCTGTTCGTTAAGCAAGCAATTAAAAGTTTTTGAAGTATTTGTGCCCCCTGAAAAAAAATGGCAAGAGGCTTATCTGGGTTACTTCCCACTCRCAACTATCTTAAGTTACATCTTACACACTCTAATACATCAATTTGAAAATCTGTCTACGTGCCACAAAGCRAATGACACGGCTTTTCCAGAGTCCGTCTCACTGACTAAAGAATTTCACACCCAGCCCATTGGGCAGCCTTATTTCAGCCCCTCCACACAGGCATGAATATTGAAATAGAAGTAAACTGTAAAGAACATATTACACAAAACACCTTATATTGCAAATAAGTRCACTCTATTCAAAACTTCTGAGCCTTGAGTTAACAGGTCAGCTCATGCCTGTGTATTTATTCTCCATTAACAGCACGCATTTAGCCTCAGAAACACAGGAGGTGTTATGAAATGAGAAGTAAATGCTGAGTGGGGAATGAGATATGCTTTTTGAATGTATTTTCTTGCTTGCCCGTGCAGCTTTGAGGACTACAAAATTATTTCATTTTCAAATGGAATGAAAAATTCTCATTTCTCCAGAAACTGTAAAGTTAAGTAAAACACCAAATGGTATGAGAATTACAAATAATTCAGCAGTTGGCAAAAGTGGATGGAGCACGTCTGACACAGATGGGAGATTYAGTGGCCAAACTCTAACAAGTCTCTGCTGAGTATGTATGCACTGAGATTTTTCAGAAGCTTGCAATTTGGCCACTTCTAGATAGATATAAACTGAGGTGGCAAAAGGTAAATCCTTGACACTGAGGTTACCTTACCTGCCAAATTCCAATCTCTCCTCCAAACCACATAAATTCTCATTTTTCATTCAAAACAGGAACGTGAACTTTTTTTTTTTTTTGTTTTTAATGAGCAAGACAACATATGTTTTCCTAATCTCTGGACTTTTTAGCTGAAATTTTCACAAATATTCAACCCTTGGCTAATACTCAGCACAAACTCCTTCAAACCAAACAGATGCAGTTTGGCAAACTGATAAGCACTGTAAAATTACTTTGGGTAATGAAAAATGTTAGGCAGTTTAGTGATAAGCAACTGTATCAGCTTTGCATAGGACGCTYCTCTCTCCAGCTGTCTCTCTTCAGACCAAATTCAAACACACACAGACAGGTACAGTTCATCTGTCTTTTTTTTTTTTTTTCCCAGTCATTTGCAGCAGATGGGTATATAACTTACTGTGTGTGTTGACTGTGTGTGTGCAGCATGCACTGGTATTTTGCAGTAAAGTCAGACAGAAAACCAAACCATTTATTCTTGCTGCTGCTGCCCCTGCTTTTTATGCTGTATTTTTGTAAAGGAGTGAAAATAGTGGGAAAGGTGTACATTGTGAGGGCTGGGCAGTGCAGTCTCCTGGCCTATTTTGGCTGCTGCTATTTTAGGTTCTTGGCCTTGGGAATTTCTCTTCCTCTGTGACAGACTGGCAGCAGAATCCCAGGCTCCGTCACCTCACTCTGACAGTGGCTGCTGATGCTGTGATGCTCCAGGATGCTGTCTGTGAGGGGGTGGTGCAGCGCAGAAAAGAAGAATTTAGATAGACAGAGGTCATAATTTAGAAATGAGAGAGACTGAAACCAGTCTTCCTGAGGAGGACTGTGACAAAGTCCTGGCAGAAAGGAGCTTTGCCCAAGTCCTACCAGGGAGAATTAGAAGCTGGGAGACCTGGTTCCCCTTTACCACTCAGCCTGTGATGTGCTGTGTGACAAACCATAATTTCACTGCCCTCAGATAAAACTGGGAACGGGAGCAACCCCCAGAAGGAGGACACATGCATACATGTGCAAGAAGGGGACAAAGCTACTAAATACCTGTGAGGGCACTTATTTCTTCTGAAGGCCATCTTTTAAAAAAGATTAATGCTAACAGTTTATTCTGCTTTACTCACTGCCCTGAAGAAAGTATATGATCAAACATTTTCCACATTTCATACCCTTCAAATCTCCGAGCCCATCCATTCCCTGCAATCCCTCTGCTGGTCCCCATGTGCCAATCTCTCCCCAGTTACCCCTCTGCAGTCCTCAGACTCAGTGATTTTCTCTCCCTGCCCTCTACACTGATGCAGGATCCTGCTTTCTGTGCATGCCCAGCATCACACTSCTGCTGGCCACCTCTCCCCTGCACTCTCCACGTCCTGCATTCCCTTTCCTTGCTCTCTGTGCTGCCCTTCCCCCCAAATCCCAGTCACACAAAGCCCCTTCTGCCTATTAAGCACTTCCATYCTGCAAAACCTCACAATTAAAACTAATCCTCATCCTGCAAATAAGCTGAAAAGGAAAGCAGCACCTCAGAAAAGCCTTCTATTTAATGAGCATCTTTTGCTGCAGMCCTTGCCATTCCCCATCTTCTCTGCTCTCTTCTCCAAGTGAAATAAAGTTCAGCCCCCCTGCAGCTCCTTACTGTAAACATTAATTCAGGAGGTCACTTACATATTAATGCTGACCCTGTTTCTGTCACCTCTGCTGATACAGAGCAGTCCCATTAGCGGCAAGTGTTTTAAAAGAAGCTGATTCTTAATGTGGGGATGGGTGGTGGAAGCTGACCTCCATCATTTCTCCTCCCTTCCTCGCCTRCTCTGGATGTGACCAGTGCTTGTGATTGCTGAATTACTGCATGACATGAGTGTGCCCAGGACACATTTCTGTTTGTTTTCTATCCCATGCAAATGCATTCCTGTGGCCAAGGGAAGCACTGTGCCCACATAAATAAGAGCAGCCTCATAAAGCAGCAAATGCCTGAAACCTGTTTTGGTTTTTTTTTTTTTTTGTTTGTTTTTTCCACAAAGCACTCAGGTACCAGAATCATGGACAACAAAGCAAAATAACAGGCAGAAAGACCTCTTGCAAGAACACTTGCAGGGCACTTACAACACCCATGAACAGACAGAGGGATGCAAATCCACCTTCTCCTGGCCCCATGCCTYCTCTTATGTATTTTCTCAGCCCTCACACTAGACTGCATTTGCTGTTTGAATTCTGCTGAGGTTGACAAGTGGCCAGCAGCAGCCCTGTCCTTTTCCTGCAGAGACACCTGTGCCCTGACCACAACACTGCAGCATTTCCTGAAGATGAGTCTGAAATGTCAGCAGCCCTCAGCACCTAACACATCCCAGGGAAATTAACGGGAGTTCAGGACAGAGGGGAAAACTTGCAAGCAGCAAGCTTGAAAAAAACAACACCTGGGAAAATCCATGGGGGATGCACTTTACCTACCAGGGCTGAACCCAACCTCCTGCACCATCATCTCTGAAGAGCTGGCAGCTGCAAAAACAAGGTCTTTTCCCTCTGAGGAATAGCACAGGGAAAGCTCACCCGAACATCAGCTACTCCACCACTCTGAACTCACTTTTAAGAATTTAGGAAATACTTGTTCTTGTAACTAAAAGAACAGGTCCTCTTGATGCCTGATGACTTTTGCTTTTCCTTTTTACMCTTTCTGYACCCTCTAYGCATCTGCCTGTACCCYTTARCCCACATGTTTGTAATTCCTGAAGCCTGATATTCCAGCTTAGTTTAGGAGTTCTGCTGGGCAGAGAGACCAARCATCCTSAGRAAGGRSTCAGTGTRCCCTGTGCTATCTTAAACCCGAGCTCAGCCTTGGGTGAAGCCTTCTGTCCAGAACATCTTGTGTAAACTGGGCTCTGGCCTCATCTGGGATTCATTAGAATAGAGGGACATTACTGCATTTGTTAAGTTTCYTATTGGGGAATCCTAGATAGATATGCTAATTCCTGAAACCTATAAAACTTGTACCCGTGCTGTACACGGGTGTGCATTCTGCCATCAAGTTGTGCACCTGGGATCCCAAATACCGAGGTAAAACCCTTTTTATCCCCTTAACAGTGTTTGTGTCATTATTAAAACCTTTCAAGGCAACACTCTCGCTGCTGCCCACCTGATTGCGTTTCCACTTAGGCATGCACACCCCAGCTCCTGACAAAATATTCATGGTTGCCCTTGGCCTTAATGGGGCAAAACACCTGCAGAGCTGGAATTGATAAGTGTGGGACCCACATCAATGGCCATGGCACGGCTCASTTAAATCAGCTTGTAGAGCAGGGTCAGAGGGTATGCATGGGGAGATCTATGCCAAAAACCTGCATCTCTGGGCGATTTATACTTGCCTTTATACTTTGAAAGGCTCATATTTGTTCTTTTTTTTTCCATTTCAGGCAGAAATTAGCCAGAGAGAAGCTGGGTGTTTTTGTGCATGTTACATGGAAAACACAACAAGATGCAACTGAGAGTCGTGGCAAAATTCAGGAAGTGTCACTACCTGGGCCCATGAAGGACACCTTTGATGTTTCCTTCAGAAAGCTCCCAGGGCAAAGAGAAGCTTTGCCTGCTCTCATCCAGGCTGTATTTTTGCCAGGACTTTCACTTTGGATTGAAGAGTTCAGACTTGCTCATTAAATATACATATGCAYACATTATATGGCAGTGGGATTCCCTCTCAGATTTTAGTTGGGCTTATAGTATAAAATAAGGATTAAACATAGAGCAGTCAAGATCCGTGCCCATTTCCCCTCCAAGCAAATCAGTCCACCCTCCAATTCCTSTGACACCACACCAAAGCAGCTAATTCTCCACACAATATCACAAATCCCTCTTGGCTCTTGCCCTGCAGCCCCCACTCCTCTTGGGGCTTCCATACCAGCTTTACCCCTCAATTTTATCCCATTGTTTGTGCCAAGGACCTCACAGAGCTCTGTCAAACTGTTACTGTAGTCCCTTCAGCTTTTCCTCAATTAAGACAACCAGTCATGCCTAATTGTTCCTGGTTCTGCAATGGTTTAGTGATGTGAATAAATGTCCCCTCAGGACGGTGCTGCAAACACTCAAATCATTCACTTGTGATCTAAATACAAAGGGCATCTASGTCCTCTGACATGAAGGGCTGCTACATACAAGAGATAATTATATTTATCCAGAAAAAAAAAAGGCAGATGATTCACTTTAGTAACACATTTGTAATGACAATGTGCCAAAAGCTGGGTGTTTTTAACAGGGCCATGCATGTCCCTGTGTCTCCCACACCCCCACCAACCAGATGGATGCAGYTCAAACTGTGAATTCACTCAGAGAATTGAATAGTCACAGCTAGGTCCCTGTCCCTTAGTATCAGTCATTCAGAAATGTTTTTGATTTCACAGATTTACCTGGAATGTTGTCCTGGTGCTCAGACTCTCTTCCTCAGCATTACAGGCTCTACCTGGGCAGAGCCTCTCCATCAGCAGAGGGGCAGCCCCACTGCTCCTTTGAATCTACCCCAAAAGCCCACATTTTCTCTCTTTCCTTCACTTCACAGTCAGAGCAAAGACATTTTCTCTGCCAAAACAGTGTCTCAAAACGACAAAGCAAACCGTTTCTCCAGACTTTTGTCCCACAGAGTTATACTCTCTGTTAATTTTTGGTGACACAGGTACTAATTCCCTCCARTATTCCACCCTTGATCCTCCTACACCCATTCATGTACAATGTATACGAAAAATAAATAAATAAATCAATTTCTCTCCTTGTAACTAGTGCATGTGAGTTTGCAGGGGGATTACACACAACAATGCCACCCACAAAAAGCAGGGGTGATGGCTCTGCCTCTCTTCTCCCATCTCTTCTTTCACCTCCCCTACCACCCAGTAGCTGGCAGTCACAAGAGGCTTTCTGAGGTTAAAAGTAATAATGAGGCAACTTTGGCTTTCATATACACTGTGATCAATATTTACTGGAGCAATAAGAGAGTTCAGAAACTGCAGTGCTGGCATGATAGAGAACCTAGAGAGAGSAAAACAGCATTTAAAATCTTCAGAGGGACATGACAACCAGCTAATGATTACTTAGGGACTATCAGATTTCCTTCTTCATTTATTTTGCCAGAGTGGTATAGTACTTAAAACACAGAATAATAAACCAGGCCTGTCCCTAGTCTGGGAAAGCAGAAAAGCTTGTAACACACATTTCTTTTTGGTTTGGAAGAAGACCATTGCTTGTTAAAGTGAGTAGGAGCACATCTCCTGTTCCCAAGTTCCTCTGCTCATGTGGCATCTGGGCAATGCACTTTGCCCTCCAAGGCTTCTGCAAGAGAACACTTTGTCACATATTCTCCTGATAAAAGGGTCTTGCTGCCAGTAATTTGTCTGCTTTCTCAGTGTTTTTTTCAAATCAGCTCATGAACTAGCAAGCTTCTGGTGTTGTGCTACAAATAGGGTAAACCTTGGGCTCTTTTGGACTCAGTCTTAGCCTGCAAACCACAGCATCTCTGCTGCACTCCATGGCCTCTCAAAAGCCCTCTGAGGRGCCTCCAGGCAAAGATGTTTCCTCTAGTGTACTCCAGATTAAAAAATCCAAACAGCAACAACARCAGCAACACGCCAAGGCAGGACAATTTCTCAACAAACAACCCCTTCTGTTATCTGTTTTCAGATAACAATGAATTCTCATGCTATTCCTGAAAACAGAGGGATAGATTTTGGGGTGTAAATAACCAAGCTGACAAAACAGATGAAGTCAATAGATGGGGAGAAAGCAGAGGGGCAGGAGAGGCACGGGACTTGTATGGTCCTGCTCAGAAAATGCTCATAGTTCCTTATAGTGCACCACAATCCCTTGCATCAGAATACAGGATTAAGACTTGACATTCTCACATTTGTGGGATAACCTCAAAGTTCCCATGATAGTTTGGCTCTTAAAAAACAAACCAAATGTGTTAAGGATCTTTGCAAGGTCCTTTGACTTACACATCATCTGCTTCCTCCCACATAAATTACACTGCTATTAGTATTGCTCAATGAAGAGCATGAAACAAATGGAGCCTCCAGCCACTTCTAATAGATAAGGGTAGTTAACCCATATCTAAATGGCATGGACGTCTTTGTGACAAAAAWTAAATTCTTGGAACACATCTGGAAGCTCGGGCCTTGCACTGATCACATTTTCACTCTCCCATCTGTCAACCTCCAGCTGAGGCCAGACACTCCTGCAGGCAGTGGGGGAATCCTGGGAAAGAAGTTGGGCATACCAAAAAAAATTAGTGAGGGGTATTTAGAAGGGAGAAAGTCAAGAATCTTTAGAGTCTACTCCACTTATTACAAAAAGACAATAAAATTCTGTCTTCTTTCCATAATCACCATGGTCCAAGGAATAGGAAGAAAAAAAAAAAATAGGGAAAAAAAAAAAAACCCACAAAACCCCAGAAACATCTCCAGTGCCCATTCCTGGCAGCTGAGTTCACAGTGAAGCAAAGCTAACAACCAGCATACTGGCCTGGGAGGGGAGATGGGGTAAAATTCACTTATTTGTCATTCAGGGTACAGATTTTTTGGAAAGGGTGCCCTAAAAAGAAAAGTACTTGGGACTAGGATGATCCAAGAAAGATGCTGCCAAACAAGAAAGAACTGACAACCACTGGTGGGAAAGATACAGTACTGAGAATGGAAAACAACTGGAGTGGAAGAAGAGACAGAGGCATGAAAGGCTCTTGCAGTAATCCGCCTCTTCTCCCCTGTGTTCTCTGTCTGATCAAATCCCAGCACAGTGGCAAAAAAAAAAAAAAAAAAAAAAAAAAAAAAAAACCCAAAAAAAAAAAAAAAAAAAAAAAAAAAAAAAAAAAAAAAAAATTTAACCCTTAAAAAAGTAAAAAAAAAAAAAAAAAAAAATCGCATAAATCTGCAGATACAGAAAAGAGCACACAGGCATTGGCTTCTCTGGTATCTTAAGAAACTTAGGCTGCACATAATCCCCCCTGCAGATACAATCCCTCTCAACACACACACACACACCCATGTCCCCCCTTGCTGCACAAATGACACCCAAATATGTGAAATATGTGACTGCAGCGCTCTTTCCCCACCATGAGCTGCAGCTGCCCTGGGCTGGGCACCCCTCTTCCACCCCACACCTCCTCCTGCMAGCCACCCACGCTGTTTTTTCTCTTTCATCACACTGCTGTCTTTGATCCTTTCCATGWATCCATCTCCTCTCACCTGGTTTCCTGTTCTCTCCCTGCTCCTCGCAGGACCTGGTGCGTGTGTGTCAGGTACCATTATGACTTCAAAAGATTGGATGGAGTGGAGAAGAAACAAAGGTAAGATCACTGTCTCGCAGAGATTAACCATTGGAAACATGTGAAAAACCAGCACTGATCAGGTTTGCTGCCAGACATGGGGCTTAGGACAAGGGGTGCAGGAGTTCCAGCTTTCTCAGTGGTTCTGAGTCAATTGATTTTTGCCTCAGTTTCCCCATTTGCAAAAACAAGAGCTTAATAATAGGTAAGCCAATGACAGAAAAGGAGATGGAAAAGAATGGAGTGCAGACATCCACACAAATAGACAAAAGAGGTAAAGGGGGAATTAGAAAGAAGTCAGAAGTTGACTGAAGGAAAGCAGGTGGTCGGAGGAAGGAAAGATACCCGGACCAGCTGAAATCACAATGCAGATGTGATGGAAATCAGCCACAACTCTTCTTGCCAGTTTTGTGCTGTGGCTCTGGCTGGTTCACTCTCAACACACAAGCTAATTTCTGTTCTGCACATTCCCCCTCCCTTTTAAACCCTGATCAACGCACATCCAGGCAAAAGAAAAATAAAAAAAAACCAAAACCAAAAAAAAACCAGTAGTGCCTTGTGACCACCACCAATTCCCAGATGGAAGAGATACTGACCCAACCAATTCACAATCCCACTACCTCTGAGAGCACATATCTAACCTAAACTCAACACTTCTCCTAGTTTGTGCCCTGAGCTCTCCAGCAAGGTCACTGGCTGCGTCCTTGCAGCTCTACTCCGTGAATCCCACTGTGCTCTCCTGTGCAAAAGCTGCCAGCAGGAGTCAGTGAGCAGAGGTGGCTCTGGGTTCCCAAGGGGTAAATGGTAATGCTGTGCTGAAGATAGTACAAGGGGGGACTTATATCCAAGTCAATTAGGATTAATGCAATGTGGGAAAGTATTAGTTCTGGAGCTGTAAGTTTCTCCATTAAAGATTGAAGTCAGATTGGAAAAGGGGGGAGGAAAGCAAAGGCAAGCTAGTAAAGACTTTCCTTGGCTCTAACAGCCTTTTTCTTCCTTTCTCTGTTTTTTTGGGAAGTGATGAGGTGTGGATCTAAGACATTACACTCTGGAGATTGTCAGTGGCTCCCAACCCCATTAAGGCAGCTTTTTTTTTTTGCTCTCCTTTCCATCTCTTTTGCTGAGCACTGTCACGCACTGATGGTGGCTTGGCCTGCTATCAATGGAAAACTGAAGGCACTCTCCAAAATGAAACATCACAGCATCAAAAACCTTTACATTTGACTTCTTTGGCCTGAGAAGAGCTTGCTTTTAGTGGTGTGGATGACAAGAAACACAGTAAGGTTTAGTGCCAGGTAACCCTGTGAGAAAGGCAAGTAAACAAAAAGGAGGGGCAGGTAAACCAGATGCACAAAGCATGCAGTGGACATCTGCTCTCAGCTGTGTCCCCACTGTTGCCTTGAAAGGCCAGTTTTTAATAATGACACAGACACGGTTAAGGGGATAAAAAGGGTTTTACCTCGGTATTTGGGATCCCAGRTGCACAACTTGATGGCAGAATGCACACCCGTGTACAGCACGGGTACAAGTTTTATAGGTTTCAGGAATTAGCATATCTATCTAGGATTCTCTAATAAGAAACTTAACCAATGCAGTAATGTCCCCCTATTCTAATGAATCCCCCCCAGATGAGGCCAGAGCCCAGTTTACACAAGATGTTCTGGACAGAAGGCTTCACCCAAGGCTGAGCTCGGGTTTAAGATAGCACAGGGCACACTGACTCCTTCCTCAGGATGTTTGGTYTCTCTGCCCAGCAGAACTCCTAAACTAAGCTGGAATATCAGGGTACAGGAATTACAAGCATGTGGACTAAGGGGTACAGGGGAATGTACAGAGGGTACAGAAAGCGTAAAAAGGAAAATCATCAGGCATCACCACCACACTACAAACAGCTTCCAGGCTCTCTCAAAGTAACASAAGTAGAGGAACTGGAGGCCACAACCACCAGCTTCTCTTCAAAGCAGASTCATTTGAGTGGTAGAGCTGGGTGAAGCATCCCTTTCTCTGAGAAGCTGAAGGGCTCTGCTTTTTCTTTCAGTGCTGACCCCAAAGGTGCAGAAGCAGGTCAATCTTCCCTCTTTGGCTGCCTGCTCATACACCTGTACTGAGAGGTTCCCAAATCCCCTGCACCTCCCTGAGGCAATATCCCAACTAGAGCAGTACAGAATGATGCTGCAGCACTGCAGGCCAGATCAAAATAGGCACAACAGAACGCTCAGCCTGCAGGAAAGAAGGACCTGTCAATATTATTTGCCTGTAAAGTGCCACACATGCTGGAGGTGCTTTATAAAAAAATTAATAAATAAACAGTGTTAAATTAAAAAGAAGAATAAGTGATGAGCCCTCTTTCTAAAGAAATAAATAAGGGTCAGAAAAAGAAATTACATGTGTTTCAAAATACAAAAGAAAGCTGGATTTTGATAATCTGGTGATGCAGAAGAAGTTTCAAAGCAATCCTCTCTCTCTCTGAATAACAGCAGATAGCAGAGCACTCTGAGGATGCTGGCAAATYCATGATTTTAAGTATCCAGTTATATTTACAGCAGCTATGCTAATTTGCTAATTACTAAATCACCCAATTATGAACATATGCATCTAATATGGCAGCAGACCCCTTCTCATTCCAGCAGTTGGCAATTCCCTGAGACCCTCACCATACACTGTTCAGATTTAAGCATGATAGGTAATCCTACAGAAAGAAAGATTCAAAATGGATGGATACATGTAACACTGGACTGGTGCTTCTAAGAAAAGCAAAAAAACATTCCAGAGCTCCACAAGGCTTTGTAATACCAGGAAGCACAGCATGCTACCTGCAGCCCTGTCTTCTGAAATAAGGACCAAGTCCCCAAGCAAAACCAGGGATGTCACAGGGCTTTAAATCTTTAACTAGCATTGTTACGTCAGCTCCACATTGAAGAAGACAAGGCAGAGAATGGAAAGATGAATCAGGGTTAGAAAATTCACTGGGTTATTTTGAGTTTGG
>NW_026623616.1:141960-192330 GCF_030028575.1 Malurus melanocephalus
AAAAAATTAAAAAAAAAAACCAAAAAAAACCTGGGATAAGGAGCCAGCACACAGAACAGTGAGGGATTCTTGACATTTTGCAGCACTCAGCCCCAGCAGTGAGCTGCCACAGCACTGCCTTGGAGCAGCATCTGCACATTCTGGGGCTGCAATGAGGTTCAGGTACCYGATTAATCCAGGGAACTCTCCTCTCCCAGCCCAGACTGACTCCCTTCAGCATCTACCTTCCTTCTGGCACTAACTCCTGAGAAACAAGCACTTCCAGCACTCTGTGCTTGGTTTAGGAACTGCTGATYTCTTTCTTTTAAATCTGCTTTGGGGCTTCAGAATATGCCATTATTATTTTTCCCCTAAAAAGCTTTGAAAGACCCCAGCTCAAGCAGAGTGAGAAAGCAAGACTTACTATGGTTAGAACTGTCAGGAAGCTCAGCCTGCATGTGGAAAGGACTCTTGGAATTAAGATAAAACCATCAGAGGTGCCAAGGAGGGAAATACAGGAAGCATACCATAGCAAAAACAGCTATAAAGCTTAAGTGTGACTATCCTGAATTCTGCTTCAAGGGAGTGAAAAGTGGAAGCACTGTGTCTTGCTTTATGGTGCACACCTTGCAAAATGCATGTTGTAAACCTTCCCACCAAGAGCATTAACCASAGGAAATACTGGGGATTTACACAGTACTTTCACTTTGTAAAATCTACGATGCCAGCCATAGACAAAGGAATCTTAAAATCTAAGTGTATAACGTGGTGGTATACACAAAATCACAGTGGCCATGGAGGTGTGAATGAATTCAGATTGCTAACAGCGGACCAGATAGTGAGCATTAACCAAAAGAAAATAACACTGTCTCTTCTCATACTATTATTTATGTACATGTTCATGTAGTTAAATTGCAAAAGCCTTCCTTTAAGGAAAATGACACACTGAGGATGTTTACTCTGGTTTTGTTATTACTTTAAATGCATTTCTGTTTGATTTCATTATTCAATATATATTTTCTTTTCCCAGTTACACTTGGGAGAGAGGTACCATGTACACACATTTGTACTTTAATGTTGTGACAACCAGCATCAGAGTTGTTGAAATATCCATTTCAAAACCTACCTTAGTCCAATCAATCAAATCCTCTGCTACAATATAGGGAAAATAAACAATATAGGGAAAATAAACAAGGCTATCGGACTGCAACTCCTGGTTGGGCAAATGGAGTGCAAAGCATGGAAGACTAATGGGGAGGGAACAGAGAAAGAGGAATGCCAGAAAGAAAGATTATTTCAATGGCTCAAAGAGCTTAAAGAGTCTTAGAGGGGATTAAAGAATAAAACAATATATTCAAATTGCAAGGAAGCAAAATCAGAAACTCACTCATTTTGGTAGCCATAAGAATGCATGGGCCATGTAGCATGAAAGCCTTAAGTGTCGTACTCAGAGGAAAGATAGAGACAGCAGAAAAACTGTGCTATATTACTGCATATTCCTTCTGACCCTGAGAAGATAGCATGCTCAGCCCCTTTAGTTCTACCCCTCTGTTTTAGTTATAAGGTTGCCACCAATAAAAACGTTCAAGCTCAGAGATCAGCTGTCCACCCCTCGTCTTGGGACGCATTTATTTCCACAGAGGTTCCAAAATTGCTCAGAGGTCATTGTGCAGATTCATCGATCCCACTCAGGTGGTTGAGACGTTCTAAATGCTGGCTTTCAAACCCTTGATTTTTCCACTAACACATTTGCAGGCACCCTGTCCTGGTTTCCACAGGCCCTTAGCTGAGAGGACGCGTGTTTGTGCGCGCAACAGACGCACGAGCCGGGGGAACCCCGCTCTGCATATGCTGGCACCAACTGTATCCTTTAAAAGTGTCTGTGTTCCTGGTTAGCCAGAAACAGACCCCAAATCCCTCCAAGCAAGACTCAGCGAGAGCATATGTTCAGAAGCACACTGACAATTAAATGAGAATTTCATGTCATCTCAGTACAACAGAAGCGACKGAAAACTATTTGCCTGGTTCAAGCGAGGAAAAACTAGCATTGCGAAAACTACATAAAACTCTGTTGCTGAAATTCTGACAAAAGTTCCCATTTGCAGCAGCACTGTGCATGTGTATTTTATATACATGTTTCTTTACTTCAAGCATGGAAAATGTCAGCCCAGAGGGAACTGTCTGAAAAAGTTACAAGCAGGCATTGAGCTTGGTACTTGCTTGCTTACTGTGTTCAGATTGTTGTTTTTTTTTTTTTTAATATTCTTGATGGAAGTGTTGCAGCTTTTTGCTTTCATTTAGAGAGAAAACGTGTAGCAGACATATTTGACAGAGCAGTGCTTGAGTTTTCAAGGGAGGCTGAAGCAATACCTAGAGACAAATCATTCTGTTCTGCTGCTCCTTAGTTACCACCCCAACTCTTTCACCAGCTCCTTTCCTACTTTTATGTCTAAGCCCATTGCCTGTGCTGCTTACAAGAGCTGCTGGGAATTCTTTTGCTTCTCTTCCATTCCAGATCTCAATAGCTAAACCTCTTGAAGTCACTGTAAGCAACTACACCAGTTCATGAGTGTGCTTAGGAAATTGCTGCAGAAAGAAAGAGGCTATGATGGCTTTGGAGACCCCTGGAGAAAGATGTTCAGTAGGCAGGTRAGTTTTGGAGTCACATCTGATATAAAGGGATCATGTGGCACTTTCACAACAGCAGAAAGCTGTGAGGGACCATCACAGACCAAACTACAGACCCCGGCAATACAAATGCAGCCTGCGAGCAATGTACTTCACCACAGCATTTTGAATCTCTTTAAAAAGCAACATTTCTTACTATATATCTATTTCACACAGAATTCTGCAATCCTGCAACCTACTAAATGCATTTTCTATATAGCAAAAATTAGATCAAGCGTAGGAGATAAATAAATGAAAAATATCCGGGTCTGCCTTGCCCTCTCTCTCCCTCTTCTCTACTTTCCTTGCTTTTCCTCAATTTTTCCAAATGAGCTGGCCAGTAGAATTCTTGCCCTGGCATTCTCACCCAGAAGGTATCCAGACAGCTGGGTGAGCTCATCCTTCCAAATGCTTGCTCAAGGGAGTCTAGTAATGACACTTCAATCTTCTCCTTGCTGTGCCCTACAGCCCCCATACATTAGTACAGAAAACAAGTTTACAAAGCACAAGACAAGAGTCTGTCAATAACATTAAACAAGCTGTTATTTCTCCAGTTAGTGCCAGAAGAGGMTAGAAAGAAGGGTGGGCGAGAAAGAAGGGACAAATTGTTTTATGACTCAAACACAATTCCTCTATCTAATGCCTGCATGTGTGTACTTGCTTCCTTTTTTAATTTTCCTCCCTCCAATTTTTTTTCTCTTTGTGGGTGTCAAAAGTAAATCTGGGGTTTATCCTGCTTTGCTGCAGCATGAGACACATACATAATCCTATTTTGTAGAGGACAAGATATCCTTTTTAACTCATACAAGAAGTGATCCTTCAAGACTCCTTGGTCCTCTGACATCCTGGCTTGAATCTTGGAATTATCTCCTTAAATTCCCTCTGCAGAGCATTTAGCAAAGTTGTAGACACAGCCACAGTGGGAGGGAGATGCTGGCTGAGGTTGAGTTCAGTCTGAGATTGAATCTCCCACGGGTAAAAGCTGCGTGGTCGAACTTCCCACCACAGTTAATGAAGACTTGGTCCTCACAGGCAGTGAAGTCAAAAGGTTAATTCAGCTGATCAGGAGGTGTCTGCTCTAGGATGAGCTGAATTAAGTTCCTAGCCTCAACTGACTGCACTGAATCTCTATCAGCTATAATGGGTGTTTAGACACCAACTCACATCTAGAGACTTACAGGAAGACTCCTAAATTTAGACATTTTAATCTGGAGCTGAATCTCATTCTGGAAGTCAAGAGAATTAAAGAGAAATTGCTCATTTCCAGCTTCCTCATGACATTAAAAAAAAAAAGAGATTTCTGCCTCAGATTCTCTCTTTTTGTGAAACAGGACTGAGTTTTCACGTATTGGTTGCACCAAGAAATTTGTAACACCACAGAACTCAGTGAAAGGTGTGTCCAGATAATGATGGGCTATCACAGAAAAATGGATCTAGCACACCTGGAAGGAACAGCTGTCAAACCATGGTACCTGGCAGAACAATTCTCCTCCTTGCAGAGCATCAAGAACACACTCACAGGGACAATGGTACAAACACCATTCCCAGCACCACCTGAGCTGGGCAAGTAGAATTATGGAGTTGGCACAGACCTGCACTCAAGCAGAGTTTATCAGCTCAGGGACAGCATCTTGCTCTTACAGCATTTTCTGGCTTTAAAGACTGAGCAAGCCCTTCCCTACATGATGGCATCTTTGTGTCACGTTGGTCCACTGTGCAACATAGCCATGCCTGTAAAATGCTGGTTGAGAAGGCTCAAAAGTTTTGGWGCTCCTCCTTCAGTGTTTGCATGAGGCTTTGACAGTCTTGTGTTCCTGCTTTTTTGGYAGTTTGGGGGCTATTTTTAACAAAATCAAGCTGGTTAAAGGAAGCTGCGGGCCATGCTTAGATAATAGCCTGGAAATATTTGTTTTACTGRAAATAAACTACTTCTTCAGATCTGGAAATGCAGGGGACAAACTTTCTAAGCTCTTCTATCCTGGAGCCCAGATAGAACAGTGAAGCTCAAAGGCACATTAAAATGAAATAACAACATACAACACTTACCTCTTTTCCTCTCCAAAGTACTTCACAAGCTTTTATTAAATTAAGTCTCATCACACCCTTGGGACATAGGTGCAGTAAATACCTTCATGAGAGGTGAGCGAGTAAGACACAGARAACTCTCCACAAATACCCCTCTGACTGACTGTATGAATTGATTCATTTCAGTGGCACCCTYGTGCCGTCATTTCTCACAGAGTTTCAAGCAATCAAATTTTACTGCCACAAAGGGCTGGCAGGRAACAGAACTGCAAAGTTGTACACAAGAGAATTTGCTTATGAAAAGCACAYGAGCAGATCCCAGCAAAGAGCTGGAGCAGCAGCTCTCTCAGACCATGACTTTGTGTTTGGGGGTAATAATCCAAATATTAAGCTATGTGCTGTCAGCATGAGCCTGACTTATGTATTTTTAATCTTTTCATGTATTTTAATTTAAGCAGCTAAATTAAACAGAGAAAGCTCTAGCAAGTAGGTCCACTTTCAGGGTGCAAACCAGTTTGCTCTCCACCACTTAAATAATCCCCTACTGCATACAGGCTGACCAATGTTGAGGACACACAGAATAAGGGATGGACTTGACAGTCATAGATCAGACAGAAAGATGCTGACAACTCACTAATCAGTGCTTTCTGTTTGGCGTCCAGGACAATTCATTTCCTGGCAGGAACAGCCACGGAGACAGAAATAAATGTCTTTGCACCTAATTTTAATTCAGAATGTCTTAATGCAAAATTGTAAAAAGAGGACATGTAACTAGTTACAAAGCCAGATGGAGGAAAAATGTTCCTCTGAGAGGGAGGATTACAGATTTTACTGAAAGATTACAGGTCTTGGAAAAAATGAGGGAGGTGGGGAAAAGCAAAAACCAATCAAAAACTCAAAAGCCAAAACTCTGCAGCAAACAACAGGAGTGGCATGAGGTTATACTTAGGTCATATTGAGATCTACCTGGATTTTCCCCTTCCATAAGTCCATAAAACTCAGAAAGAATACCTTAGAAACAAACCTACAGCCTAAGAATTGCTTGCAGAAATGGCCCCGGTTTGATTCATATGACTTGAATAATTGTAAGTAGCAAACACATTTGAAAAATCCCAAATTCTTCTAGAGGTGTTTTGAAACCAAAAGAAACTACAATTTCTAAATTAATTGTAAACCCCAAATTATTCTACTGGTTCTAATTCTCAACTCTGTTTTACAGCTGGGAAAACTAAAGCAGAAAGAAGTGAAAAGCAGAATTCTCTTCAAAACGCAAATAATTTTTGCAAGTTTTGGTTTTGATCTGAAGCATTTTTGTCTTCTTTCCACCCTCCATGTTCTGCAGATCCCCAGGTCTGATACTGGGGTATGACATCAAAGTCCCTGTTAACTTAGAAGTCACTATGGTTTGAGTTGGGTAAAAGAAGCAAAGTTCTCAAACTCAACCAGTAATTTTCAAGACAAAAAAATATTCATTCCCATTTGAAATTTATATTCATGGTGGCAAAGTCATCCTTCTGCTGCTTGTATTGAAATTATTACCGTTTTAAAGGATGGTAGACAAAAAAAGTAAATACAATTTTGTTTGTTTTTTTTTTTTTCCCCTTTAAAACGTTTTTTTTTTGGTCAAAGCTATTTTTCAATGAAATTTTGAGATTGGCTCATCAGATGTGTTCCACAGAAAACACTGGTTTTTAAATTGAGAAATCAAACACCTGGAAGTGTGCAATCATACTCCGACTACTGCACCTTCTGTTCCAGGTAACTTCCATCCTTCACTTTCAAACAAAGTATTTTGGAAAGAGGGAGGTCTAKTTTTGCTGAAAAGGAAAATATGAGTGAAAGATTTTAATCATGAGGGGGGGGATTACTCTTTTTTTTTTTTAATAACTCTTTAGAAAACAAAACAAAAAATCACAGAAGCTCATGAACAGTGACAAGAACAAAACCCTCTTTGGTCAACTTCAGACAATATATCTTTTGTATAGATGCAGTCATCAGCAAACTCAGAGGGTGGTGCCTCTTGTAGTTTGGATCAGGCAGGTTCTTTATTTCATTTCTCGACCTCAGGTTTATTATTTTAACAAATCTGTTTCCATCATCAGGTCGTCTTATTTTCTAGAAAAGATTAAAGAGCTTCAAAGTGCAGAAGAAAAAGGTGCAATTGTTAAGAACWCGGCAAGGTTACAGGGCACTGTGTGCTAATAATGCGTGTTGGTTTGGTAACAAGCTGAAGCAGAGAGCAGCAGGGCAYTGCTTCACGACTGCAGCTTTTTCAAAAAGGACTATTGAAAGCATTTCAGGAGGAGAGACATGTGAGGGAAATCTTTAAATGTGTCAACAGGGAAGCCAAACACTGAACTTCTGCCCACTCCAGAGCCAACACCGTCCTTCAAAACAGAGGAGATTGACCTCTGTAGYTGAGAATCACTGAGTGGCAGCAGGGGAGTTCCTGCATTTGTTTCTGAGCCACTTGCAACAGAGAAACAGGGAATAGTCATTTGGAATCATGGTTGAGTGGGGGAACAAAATAATCCTTTTTTCCCTAGAAACTGAATTGGAGAAGGAAGGTAACAGGATATTGATTAACAAAGTTCTCCACTCTGTGCTTAATSAAATCGAAAAATGCTTGGAAGAGGACAGGCACAGTTCATTCTCCTCTCCTGCTTTATGAGGAGTACAAGATCTGCCATCCTGCTCGAGGACAAAGCAACAGATTCTGGGAAATCTTTGCAGCAAGCATCGGAAATCCACCACATCACAAAGCTCCTCTTCCTCYCTCAAGCCACTTTAACCATGATCATCATGCTCTGCTCCATTCCCTGAATCCCTTTCTCCCATCCTGGTGTAGAAATCATTCCAATACAGTCTCATCCCCTCTGACCAGTTTTATCAGAGGAAAACATGACAGAAAAAGAGCAGTCCTCGCACTGCAGTGGTGAGACTTTAGAGTGAAAAAATGAGAGAAGKCAGGAYGCTTCAAAGARCAGGACTRAGTTTGAGATCACCCYGTKGGGCTCACCAGTGAGCTCAAACAATCAAGAAGCAAGCACCAGCCTCTCTCTTAGTAAATGTCCTCCTTAAACAGACCCCTCCCTCTGTGCCTGATGTCCAAGAGAAGCCTCTCACTCACTCTGCTGCTGGAGCAGCACCATAAAATCACACACATCTCCAAGTGCAGCTATCTCAGATGGAGCTGTGTGCTCTTCATGGCCTCAGTTGCTTTGCTGGATCCAAACATTAAAAGTAGGAAGTCTGACCCCGCAAAACTCATGTCCCATGTATGTACCAAAATATAAGAAAAAGCCTGTGCAGATGGAGAAAACCACAAAATTAAAGCAATTTTCGACTGCCATGGCATCACCTTGGACAGATTGCACACCTCTTGGTATTTTGTTCTCCCTTCTTCCCCTCTAAGCACATTCCCACATCCACTGTGTGAAACTCAGATTGTAACACCTATGTCGACTGCACAAGGACTAATTTAATTGATGTTTGCCAAGTGTATAACAATCCTCAGGTAGAAAAACGCTTYATAAAATAATGCAGCTGACCAATAAATTTTGTGCCAGTAAACACCATGCTATGGTCATGAGGAAAAAGTCCAAAAGACCACTGACAAGGAAGGGAGAAGAGAAATCCATGCCAAGCTTCCAGCAAGTATGTGTTAGAGARGAGCCTGTGCCAGCATTTGAAAACWGAGCAGACAGCAGAGCAGAAGGCTAATAAAGAGATTCAGCTGATAACAGCTTAGCTAAAACACCTATAGATGAGCCACTTGGCACAGGAATCTAAGTGTATTCRAGTRGGGAAAGGCTTTGTTTTGTTTTTTCTTATGCTGTATTTAAAATTTCAAAATCTTCCCTAAAGCATTAGGATAAAAGAAAAGAAGAAAAATCAAACTTAWTTGGGCTAGTTTAAGTGTTCCATCTTCATAGATGAAAACAAACAACCAATATTCTCCCCCTCTATTTTGAAAATATCACTATTTTCCATTCTGTTTCAATCTGAATTTTGTCAACATCAACTCAACTTCAGAAGTCATTGATTTTGCTGATACAATGCCTCCCTACAGAGAAATTTTGTATTGCTATTTTCTAATCATCTCTRGTTTAGAGCTGAAGGTGAATGAAGAACTAGTGGGGTTGATGTTTTACTGCTGTAAGGCTGTAATACTTTTCTCCCCCTCTCTAAAGATTTCCTTCTCCATATTCAGAGTATGCTGAAAGAGCCTTAATACGAGGTTTAAATCCATAACATGCTCTGTGCTGCTAACTTTAGAAAAGGACAGGGCTTGTGTCTCTTTGGTGGAAACAGGTACATACTGCATGATTCATTCTGAATGATTTGGTCAGTATCTTGCAAATCCTGCCCCAAACACCTTCCATTCTCTGCCCAGCTTGCTCTGTGCTGGTAAACTGCTGCCATCCATCCATCTATCCCAGAGGAAGCAGTTTACCACCAGTGTTGTTTCAAGATATGACTTTTATTTTTTTTCCTGGTGATTTATGTAAAAAGAAAAGCCGTACAAATGAGAACCCCATGAATATTCCAACGTTTTGTATTACTACGTATTAATCACTCTCCTCTCCAGAGATGCCATTGCTGATTTACAAGACTCGATTTTCTTTTCTTTAAAAGTATCTCCAGACCGTCTTAAAGGGCTGAGCAGACACAGAGAGATAAGAAGGGAAATACACATCTAAAGATGCTTAATGCTCAATTCTGAGCGAGTAGAAATGCTCACAAACTCTAAACTCGACAAAGGAGTGAAAGGTTCAGCTCCATTCAGTGTGTATATATTTACCCTTATTCACAGCATTACAGAGTTTCCACTGCAGTACTTCCAAAAGAGATATAATGAGTAGGAAAGCTTTCTGTGACAGAATGCTCTGGCACATTCATCCAACAGTTTAGCAGAACAATGCAGAGATGGAGTCTGCACTAAAGAAAACAGAGCTGTCACTTAAAAGCTCTAATGTTAATAGCTGTTCTGCAAACCCCATTGCAATTAAAAAAAAAAAAAATACAGAGGAAAAAGGGAATAGGACAGCGTGAAGGCCACAGAACTGTCTGAGACATTCAAATACTAGATGCAGTACTAGAAGGCAATCATGGGAGCATTAATTTGGGGTATTTCCTGTAGCAAAGAAGGACGTTGCAACCACGATCTCAAGGAATGGYTGTGCAAATCTGCCCAAGATTTAGCAGCTGCCTGAGCTGCTGACCTCCTCACCATCCAWCTTTGCTCTGACACCTCTGCAGCAAAATCTGTGGGGCACTCAGATCTGCTGCAGCCACAGCACCACATGCAGGGCCACCAAAATCTCCTTCCCCATGGAAATGCAGTCTCGAGAGTGGCAGCCTGTAAATGTGGCAGCAGCAGAGCCACTCTCCTCCTGCCCCCCAGGAAAAGAGGAAAACTGCAGGGCTACATCAACAGAGTTGGTAATAAATGCAGGTGCATGTAAGGAGGCTTACCAACCCTGGATTTAATCTAGCAGAGCTGCCACATTTACTCCAGAGCCCACGCTGCTCTGCTCTCCGGGTTGCTCGTTACCCATACTAACACCATGCTAATTAACCCTGGTGCTGCTGCAGGCACAGCCATCCCTCTCCTCCCAGGGAGAGCAGAGGAAASAGAATGAAGGATTGATAAATACTGAAGAGCAGCTTGCAGCAGCCAGGCTGAAACTAAGGGAAATGGTGAATGTGTTTCGGGTAAATGAAGTAGAAGAGACAAAGCTGCTTGCATCAGGTGTGACTTAGATAGGGAAAGATTCCTTCTTGTGTTACCCAATCAGATATGACAAGAAAGCCAGTAAAATGTTGGGACTGAGCTGTTTGGGACATCAGGTTAGATTGTGCCAGCCAGTAGATAATGCCTAACACATCCAAACAAATTGTTAACTTTTTATTGTTTGGCACTGTTAAAGGCCAACTTTTTATTGTTTGGCACTRTWAAAGRCTACCTTCCCCCSAATTACCTAGGATAAGGTCCTGTCTTCCCACTTAGTTATATATTCAATTATTTATCAAATATGATTAGCTTACTCCCCTCAGCTTCATTTATTCTCCTCCTTTTCTTCTTTTCTAACACTCCCAGCTCTGCACATGCACAGCCACTGCTGGGATGGCTCCAACACCATCCATTTCTGTRAGCAGAGGGGCCAACAACACCTCTGTGGAAAGCCTTAAGTGCATTACTCTTAAACCAACACATCCCCTCAGCCGACAGCTTATGCAGAAAACGAGCAGGGAGTAATAACAAACATTTCTTCAAACTTCCCAGGCTCACAGGGAGCTCTTCCCCATGGAGAAGCCCAGCTCTTTCCCCCCCATCCCCCTCTGTTTTCAGCACAGCACTATGATCAGGATTCAGACCCAAATGCATCAGGCAGAGTCCCCACGGGGCTGCTCTGTCACACCCAGGTAAATCGACTGCTGAGAGCGTTTCCAGGATTACAGGGCAGCAGACAGCTTGAAAAGGACTATCACAAACTAATGTTTACATTATGCACCCCATGCTCCCACCTTCCAAAGGCTCCCTRCCATCTCCCTGTCTGTGAGCAACCAGAATTTGGGTTTCTTTGAACTGAGCTAACAGAACTCATCCATAGCCATYCCAGCAGCAGAATACATAACAAATACCAGCAGCAAAAACAGGAGAACAAGCAAAGGAAACAATTGAATTAATGGCTGATATTTTTGCTTCCCTGTAATCTTCCTCACTCCTTCCTCCCAGAGGCCTCTGAAGGGAGCTGACAGAGCCCTGACTGCAAGGGAGATGTTACATGGATGAGGAGCCACTTCAGAATGACACAAACCTGTTTTATCTGTCACTCAGGATGGGGGATGAACAGTCTTTTAGAAATAGTGTCACTGAAATTATATTGCTTTTCTTTTGAAATACATAAATATTTGATTCTCTCTTCCTCAACTTTCTGCTTCTTCCCTTGTTTTAAAACAGAATCTCATAGATTTTAAAACAGAACCATAGTTTGTTGTTTTTTTTTGGTTTTTTTTCTCAGTCACATTCAGCTGGTTTGAAAAATATCTGAGTGTCTCTGYGTGTAAGAGAAGCAGCATATATCCTGCCTATAGCTGATAAGAAGAAAAAAGAAAAATCAGGGAATTGCAGAGTATATTGCCACTGGAATGTAGCAGGTTTCTGTCCCCATTCAGCTGTGGAGTTTTTTCTTTAAAATCTGATGAAACCAATTCCAGGGGAAGGTCTGCAAGCCCCAAGCTCTCACAACTTGCCCTATGCCGAATTTCCTGTGTGATAGTAGATGATAGGACATGGGCCTGCTCTACCTGACCCACACTCGAGTTCAATCCACCTCTGAAGTACAAAGGCTATTCCCAGAAAAAGCTCTACCCCTTCACAAATCCATGGGGGGGTCAACAAATCAGCCTGGTGAGGAAAATCACAATTTCAATTTATATCACAATATATCACAATATATCACAATTTATATCAATTTCAATCACAATATGCAATTTATATTAACTGAGCCAGGTGGACCTTTGACAGAGCACGACGGAAACGCCCCTGAAATTTGTCCCAGCTGGATCACAAAATCTCCATTTTGTTTTAAAKACTTTGCTTGTTACATGAAGGAAACACCACTGGGTATGTTTATCTTACTGAAACAAAGAATACAGATCAGTTTTTACATGGCATTAAGCTTTCCACAATCTGGAGGCTGGCTAAATACAAAATAAAACTCTCATTTCTGCCCAATCTGCATGGCAGAGAGTAGCCTATTGCCCTTGCTGCAGCATTAACTCAGGTGCTGGAGAYAAATTCTTTTGCCACTGAGATTTGTGCACGACTCCTGTCCCCAAACTGGCGAGGGTTGATGCATCATTACGCAGGTTATTTTTGTACGAGAGCAAATCCTGTCAATGCCGTGTCCTTAGGGATAACATAACATTCTTGAGCTCCATTAGCAAAATCTCACGTCTGTGTAAAGGATTTGTAAATGTTAACCCAGGATTGTGAGGGACTTCTGAAGAGAACAGATGCTAGATGGTATCCATGGTCACACTAACAATGAAGCRGGGTTTGTCACTTAGAGTTTGCCCTCCAGAGCACACAACTATTTAATGCTTTAGAGAAAAAATAAAAAAGAAAAAAGCATGAGAAGAGTCTTAACCAAACCAGAGAATTTATGTTTTGTGATAATATATCTACTTCAGGAAATTTTGCAGAAATTGCCTGCTGAGGAGAGTGGGGAATTTATTACCAAGTAGGAAGAATGTGGAGCAGGAAAACACAGCAAGGCCTCTCCAGGCTGCAGTTCCACTATGGGTTTACCATTGCTGCAGCACTGCCTTTTCTCCAGTTCTCGACATACAGCCTTACCTGCTCCCTTCTCCAAACCATTCCTGAGCAGGAATGGGAATTTATTAGCTCTGGCTTACATCAGTTAAAACTATTGTGGAGCAGCATCTTCAGAGACCATGGTGATGCAAAAAAAAAAAAAAAAAAATACTTCTGAACAGCTCACCCCATGAGCTGCCTTCTGACAGCCCTTGTACAGTGGAGGATCATAAGTCTGCTGAAACCAGTAAGTTTCTGCAAAGTGTTTTGATTTCAGCAAAATGGTATTTGCTAATGAGAACCTGAATCAGTAGAAAAGTTCCAGCTGCTCCTCTCTCTGGTGAAGAAAAAATTGGGTTAAAAAAGAAGAAAAGAAAAACAATGAATGCTTTTGTATGTAAAAATATGTTTCCAGCTAGAGGAAAGARAAAAAAATCAAATATTTGTTCTTTTAACAGTAGAGACTTGGAGCAGAGAGAAACAAGGTAATTTCACATGTTCCTGTGAACAAGCTGCTGCAGACAGCTTCCCCAGATAATAAGTAGAAATGAGTGAGAAGAAACGGATAGGGGAAGATCTATAATAGTGCAAAGAAATGTGTGATCAGTTAGGGAATTCCTTTCAGGAGCCTTGTAGAGAATATTGTATTTGCCAGACCAGATCAGACCACTGGGCCAATCAASTGCAATTTAAGCATTAAGTGTAACAGCTTGATAAATCCAGGTCAATGCACCTACACAGGTACAAGTTTAAAACCACTTCATTAGCAGGACTGCAGCACCTAACATGGAGCATATCCACAGGTCCTGGAAGAGAAAAACTGTTGGCATTTATGAGATTGCACAATTAAATCAATGAGTTTCTCTTAACGAGTGACCAGAGATTGGTCCAGCTTTACAATTTCTATTCTGCAGCAGCAGACGGTGCTGATGCTTCAAATATAAGTGGAAAACAGTACTGCAATGTTTCTCTGGCCAGTGKGTAACACCCTGCAGGAGGCTGGAGAGGGAAGAACTCTGCCTTTTTGAGCCCATGCATTCAATCAGCCTTCACTGGAAATGTATTATCTTAGCATGCAGAAACCCACAATTACTATTAAACATTTACAAAAACCGGTGCTGACCTGTTTGAATCCCTCTTGGCACCTTGGCTCAGCCACAACCCAATAGAAAGGGGGATTTTATCTTTGCACTTGTTTCAGGTTACTGCAGAGGGACTTCGGGGCTCACTCAGCAGCAGAGAAATCTCAGAATTTTTAGGGGAACTTCTAGGATCTCATCTCTGCAGGGCAGGCTGAGGAAGACAGCAAAATTTTCAGCTGTCCTGGYCAGAAGTGGGAGAGGGAGTGAAACGACAAGGGAGGGCTCTGCTCTCCCCAGACTACRGAGAGATGAAAAGGCTTTTTATTAATAAAAGATAAAATTGGTAGTAGTAGATCAACAGCATTAGATCCCCTGTTCTTTCCCCCACAAATGGAAATAGTACAGTTTTCTTCTCCTCCTTCCCTGACAACCATCATGACTCCAAGACTGGTCCAAGCTTCTCACTGTGCTAACCCCAGGGACACTCAGCTGYTTCAGAAAAGAATCCTCAGTGTACCACAACCTTCAGTGTCTGAGTAAAGCTGACAGTCACTCATATGAGCTGCAAACCAGCTTGTTCAGGTATGACTGTACCTCTCCCAGGGCTGCAGTACAGTCACACAACAGACCAGGATTAATGGCAGCTTTTTAGATAGTTCCAGCACAAAAAGTTGTGCACTTCCCTTCCAGATGAGCCATCACACTCACAGAATTGCAGCAATGCTTCTATTTTGGCAGCCACTCAAGGCACACAGARAACAGCAATGCAGGTACACAAAAAGCACACCATGCTGTCAGGGCAAAACTGAGTCAGGGCTGAATGGGGCAGTGAGCAGACTGATCTAGTGGGGATAGGCTTGAGCTAGAAGATCTTTAAGATTCCTTYCATCCCAAGCCATTCTATGATCCAAGCCAAAATCTGTCTCTGCAGTTGCCCTGTGATAGATCTATCTGTTCTTTTCTTAGAAAAAAAAAAAAAAACTTTCAAGGGCTGCTAACACAAACCCARACTTAATATAAGCGTAAAAAGCTCCACAGGCATGTAATATGTCATTTGGAAATGAAAAGTGGTCCAAGAGATCTAATCAGGTGAGAGGCAATTCTTTACGGGGGCTGTCAGATGCAGATGGACTCTGCAGGGCTCGCTGGCTCCTGAAATGCCCATCTAATCCACCGAGCACTGCCAAAGCACCATCAGACCAGGCCTCCTAAAATGCTGGCTAGCAGCCCTTCCACCTATTCCTTAAGTGCTCCACTCTGGGGTTTTGTGCCCTGAACATTATTATCCAAAAGACTCAATTCACTTGAGTTAGCTCTTACAGCTCTTTGAAGACACCTTTGTTTACAAAATTGCCCTTTTTATCTCTCTGTAGAATATATGATTCAAAAGCCTCCATGTGCTTTACTCTAACATACATGGCAATGTTCTGGAAATTCATCTGTGTTGGAAAAGTATCTGACTCTGACATAGAAACAGCTGATAAAAGGAGAGAATTCTTCCTACTTCTCCTGCAATAATAATGACAGCACTTAACCCCAGGGAAACACTACACTAGGGAAAGATGGCATTAGCAATAATCAGAACAACAATTTGCAGGCTAAAATTGCCATCTTCCACACACTTCTTCCAGGAAGCAGGACTAGAGGATTTTGCAGAGTGAATATGATACACAAGTGGGGGTAAAAAAAAGCGTGGAAAGGGCTGCAGCAGGAGTCGTGGTAGGTGTGGAAATATAAGAAAGGATGAGGTCCAAGTACAAACACTCTTGTTCGCAGCTCTGCTCCCCAAAACAGAATATTTCCCCCTCCCAGTGCTTCCACCAGCCATTTTTCTTTCATAAGTCAGATGCCCTGGAGTCAGTAGCATGAAGACATTCCCATGCACATACATGTGTGTTCACACATGGACCAGGAGTGGAACATGCTAAGAAGTGGCCAGAGGCAGCACAAGGCTTTGAGCCCATGCAGTGGCAACRAGAGCAGGACAGGATGGTGATGATGAGCTYTCACCTCAAAGGGGATCTGCAAGCAGGGTAGGGTGACACAAAATGGACCAAAAGTAGTGTCASGYATAGGGARAAGTTTACAGCTTGTTCCATCTTASTTTCCCCCATATCTTTATTCWTTTCYYCTTTTTCTTACTGTTTATTTCTGCTTKCACCTCACATCTCTCCTCAAACTGCACAACAAACAGCACTGCATCCCCCCACCTGTGCCTCCCTCCTTCCCTTCAAAGCCACCTTCATCATCATGCCACGCTGATCCCAGCCAAGCCCCGAAAGGCACCCATCCTTCAACTCTCACGTGGATGTCACCTAATGAAGACATCTATAAATATAAATATGGGCACATTAGAGCTCACCATCTGGCTGTGCCTCTTGGATGGCTCTGCTCCCCACAGATCAGTGGGCACGGAGATGGCTGCAGCCAACCATTTTTTTGKTTTTTTATCCCTCCAKCTCCCTCTCCAGCCCTGGTGGGCASCRATGCCCTCAGTGATGCCACTGGCAGCCGAGAGTGCAGCAGAGCAGTGACATTCCAGGTGGCACAGTGAGCYAAACCCACTGCTCCCAGTGYTCATCAGCTCCTTTCCCTGCAAGAAATTGAGCTCATTTCCCTCTCATTCTGCACCCCAACAGCACCCCGAGGGTGATAACCCCATCCTCCTCCCCTCCATGTCTGCACATCACCAACTTCAGCCTTTCTATCTGCATTTTTCTTCCCTCTCATCTGCCTCTGACACACCTTTTCCTCAGCACTCGGCACGATTTTTCTGTCCGCTGGTCAAAATGATAAATTGAAAAATATTTCTTTCCGGGAAGACTCAAGACCTATCATTTTATTTTTGCTTGCCTGTTTGTTTTATTTTAGAAAACGCTCTTTTCAGATTGGCTGAAACATTTTATTTGACCTATATGGAAAAAAAGGGAAAAAAAGCTTTTTCCCTACAGATTTCCTCTTTTCTTTTTTAATCACAGAAATTTTCCAAAACAAAACTGTCACTGCAAAATCAGAAATGAAAATAGTTCATCGTCTCCAAATAATTTCTCCCTTTTTCCCTCCCCAGAAYGAAGCATGACGCACAGAGTGCAAGCCCTCTCCAAACTGTGCTTAGGAAGGTAAAATGGCACTCATGCTGACATTTTTATGCCTTCCTACTCTTTTTCCCCTTTTTTCCCTGCAATCATCTGCTTGTTCCCAAATGCAATCACAGTTCCCAGACCAAGTTCTCAGAGAGGAACTTGATCACAGAAAAGTTCACTGAACTGCCATGGCACACTTTCCTCCCTAAATATCCTGTAGCCACAGGACACCTAAGATGATTGTATTTTCTTTGAAATACATGAATATTTGATATTYTCCCTCCCTTTCTTTCTTTCTCCTCATCCTAATTATTCTCTTATTTTGAAACACCAGCTTGCATGCAGTATTTAAATAAAGCTGTTTTCAGAGACACAAGCAGCTTGAAACACTCAAACCTCTCAAAACATATATTGCAAGTGATATACATCCTCCTGTTCTGTGCATRAGTGGCAGAGAGCAAAGCACAACCAGGGGAATCCATACAGGACAGGGTGAGAGAGGGGCAGATTTTCCCTTCTGAAAGCTGGGAAATTTCATTTCCCCCAGAAATCTRGGTGTGTGAGTTGAGACTCAGGGTCAAGGCTGCTCCTGTGCAAATACTGAAAGGTCTGGCACAGCAAAATTTCTCAGGAAGGTGTYTGAAAATGCAAGGAATGCAGCAGGGTCAAAATCAAGGCAGAGAATGGGAGGGAAATGTTGAAAGTTGCAATTTGGAAAAATAGCTGCTGCAGGGCAAGAGAGAGAATGAACACACAGGCAATTTGCTGCATCTACAGCTATATTAGGTAATTACATACATACAAAAGGGTTCAGAGGGTTTGGGTGACTCAGCAGCTCTACAAACCTATGTGATCAGATCACACAAACCTTAGTCAAGGCCCATAAGCTGCAAGGATCTGGCTTTGCTGTATTTTGAGAAGCCTGCTTCATGTGACAGCTTTGAAAAGATACCCAGAAGCCCATTTGCTTTGAGCCATGGTGTATTTACACCAAAATATCAGTTGATCCAAAGAACCACTGAACACCTGGATGTGCACAGACCCACGTGGCTCTAACTACAGCCCAAGAGGTGGATGTTCCATGACTCAACCAAGTGGTGGTGTTGCTTCAGCTATGACATGACACTCAAGGCTGGGGTTGGGTTGCTTTTCATAGAATCCTTAAGGTTGGAAAAGCTCCTGAAGGCTGAATCCAACCATTTTGGGCAGCTATATCCCCACAGAATTGTCTATTACATTAAAAAAATGGACATTTAATGGAGATAACCACTTGCACCAGGTGAGGGTGCTGCAGACCTGGCAGCTGTTCCAGCTGCTTGAGTGATGTGTCCTGSATTATTTGGAGGTGTTTCCCTGAACAGCTGAGAGGAAAGGCAACGAAGCATGCCTCTGCACAGGTCAGGGGAGGCCACGCACCATAAATGTTTGTGCAGGTGGATGGATAGCTGTGCCCACAGATGCTCACAAGGAGGGCAAGGAGTAAACATGCATATCTGAAAACTCATCCATCTCTATTACAGAAATGAGTCATCTCATCCCAACACCACTTTTTTAACTTTGCAGAGGCTTGTATCAGACACAGCAGGATGCTGGGAGGTTGTGAAAGGATTGCCTGTGAATCTCAGGGCCGAGTGTCCTGAGCTTTGGCTGAGGCTTCACAGGTGAGGTGGCACTCTGCTGGGAATGTGCACATGTACAGTAACAGGGACAGATGGCAACTTCCCAAATTTGCCTGTGGGAGAAAATTGTGCTCCTCAGCTCTCATCTGATGTTGCATCTCTGAAACAGCCCTTCATTGTCAATCATTTGCTGCAAATTTTGTGCTCTTATTATATTGCAAAACCTCCCTCCACTATCCACATCCTTTGCTTGTACAACTCCAGCAAAAGTGAGAGCTGCTGTGAGGAGGAAACTTTTACCTGATGGAGAGATGCTTTTAAAGAACTGAAAAAGTTACAAATGTCTCCCTGCTCTTGAACCTATTTCCTGTTTTGCAATGAAGATTTCTAACACCATGTTCCTAAGCCAGAAGAGGTGAGGATAGAAGTTTTAATGGGTTCTACACCTTGGACATTTTTAAATGACCTCAAGGACATAGCCAAGTGCAAACCTTACAAAAGCAAGAAGAAGAGATGCTTAAACAATTTCCATGTGCAGGAAGATCCACTCTACAAACGTTGCAAGGACACACGACACTCCTGCTGCCCCACGAGACAAAGGCATTACAAATTCCATGTTTTAGCCAAGGTGGCCCTGTCYTCCCTCCCCAGGATGAGCCAAGAGACAGGACTAACATGATACATGTGCCAGCAGCTACAGAAAGCACAGCAAAGACTACAGCACAATGAGCACTCTGACAGAAGCACAAAGCATGATATTTATTTACTGCCTGTCAATGTCTAGCCTGGATGTGATGTTGCATCTCCATAGCCATTATAACTGCTCATTAGACATTAACAGGATGGGATTTTGTTGCAGTCAGGTCATCCGAGTTGATAGGAACGGGGACAGCAAACAGCAGCGGAGAAATCCAAAGTGAAAGGGAAGGAACAGCAATCATCTGCTGCAATGGTTACAGTCAGTAATGAGTTGGCTGGCTAGTGTGCACCACTCCTGCTTTTCTAATAAGTGGAATTAGGAGCAGAGCAACCTGTCAGGRGCTCCATACTGTCAGCTGTTAGCAGGGAGATTGATTTAACACAAGTGACATGGCACAAGCCAGGCAACTACAGCATAAAACAGTGACCAACTAGCCAGTGGGGCTACTCACCCCTTGGCAAGACCCACACTGAAATGCAGCTTTATTAAACATAACAGACTTAGCACTGTGGAAGATTTTGAAACCATTGTGTATTTTATGCACATGTGAAAACATTCAGAAATAATCCATTACCAATGAGGAATTGAAGCAGATCATCCCAGACATAATGTAAACCCAGCCCAAGAGTATGGGCAAGAAAACAGCTTCAAAAAACCTGTGCAACCCTGTTTTACCTTGGGGAGTTTTCTGGGGGGAGGGAGGAAAGAAAAATTGGGAGTGGGCAGGTCCCACTTCCAACAAACACAGTCTGTGGAAGAGAATAGAGATCATCTGTCTGACAGACCAGAATGAGGATAGCAAAGAGAAAATCTTCAGGGAAAATTGCAGTGTTTCCTCCTAGAATGAGCCTGGACTCTGAAATCAGCACACAATGCACGAGATTGAACACTTGCAGGCCTGGGCCTGTTATTGAAGCAATCCTGKGTAGAAAACAAAAACTGTAGCGTGAACTTCTTGTTTACCTTAAGAAATAGATTACGGTTATTCTCCAACTTAGTTGACTGAAATTACGTAGAGAAGTTCAGCTGCAAAAGTCTTCCCTGAAAAGTGTAAAAGCTGTATTATATCTTATCTCAGAGTSTGTTCTTCTCTGCATCCATCCTGTCTACTCAGCAGATTAACATGACCACTCACTACATTTTAGCAACAAGACACACA
Organism: Malurus melanocephalus; assembly: GCF_030028575.1. Classification (NCBI taxonomy): domain Eukaryota; kingdom Metazoa; phylum Chordata; class Aves; order Passeriformes; family Maluridae; genus Malurus; species Malurus melanocephalus. The sequence continues at coordinate 162,601 of NW_026623616.1, forward strand.
GTCTGGTTTTTCAGCTATGACCATTTTGCTGTGCCTTCCCTTTTGTGTACRTATGATTTACAAAGAAGCAAACCTRGCTTCCAGGTCCCAAGATACACTATTGATCTGGAAGTTAAAAGGGAAGAAAAAGCCCTAAAACTCCTCTGTCTTCTAGATATGCAAAGTGACTGTCCTGGAGTAAGTAAGGTCCAAGAAACCAGTCCCAGGGGCTCTGCGTACTCAGACTCTATGCAAAACTGAATTACATTTAAAAACATCTGCAACTACATTTTATGTTCAGGAAGCCTCGTGTCCATCCTTGGGAACTGAAGCTGGGCAGGTGAAGACTGGAATTATATATAGGGAGCATGACAAGAAACAGCACTGGGGACAGAGGAAAAGAAATTTCCCCAAATGCGTCACTTTTCCTTATCTCCGGGGGTACATTCCCTCAGATTTCCTCAGCTCAGAACAGCAGCCTGATTCAAACAGAAAAAGAGTAGAGCAGGAGGCAATTCCAAGAAGCTGCTGCTGCTGCGTGGTTGCGGAGGGAGGTGTTGAAACACACACAGCCACGCATCAAACTCACATTCTGATCTTGCCAGACTTGTGTGGCACAAAACTCCCACAGAGGAGAGGGGGAAAAAAAAAAAAAGACAGACACACCAGGCTCCTTACAGCATGTGCTTCATCAGGGGTGATATTTGAGATGCCTTTGCCTCTCTCAATGAAGAGGGTCAGGATTTTTTCCCATAGGGTGAGTTGGGAGGGAATGCTGACACATGCAGACATGCCTGTGCCTTTGTACAAGGTCTTGGAGAAAGGGGGCGGCAGCCAACTTATCTTTCTGCCTGTTGTCAAACAGTTAATTGTTCTAAAACAGCTGGGCCAGACAATAGCATCTTTAATGGCCCAGCTTAAGCATGGTCGTGACAGAAATCATAATATTTTTTAATCTCTCTTCCCCAGCCTTCCTGGAAATTCATTTTTAATGACTGCAGTTGGCTTTCATTTTTGCTCTTGTTTTTAATTCAGATAACTTCCTGAGTCGTGCAACTTCTCTCTTCCACCCCAACACTCCCTGTAAATTAAAGGCTGCAGAATTTTAAATGCAAGGGTGATAGCAGATGCTAACAGAGCCAGTAGGATAGTCTGGTTGAGCCAAAAGGATAGTCTGGTTCACCAGTTCTTGCCACCCTGTTCTGCAACTCATCAAATATCCCACGTGCCCAACAAGTAAGGACTGTGAACAAGGTTTAGTTCTTACCCCAAGACACTTAATAATATAGAATTCTCCCTTACAACCAAGACCCAAGCACACAGGTCTCCCCATCACCCTCCCCATATGGCCCATCATCAAATGTTTTGATCGAAAGGAGTAAAATGAGATAAAGGCAATCTTTGAGACTCATTGTTCCCACATGGTATCACACCTGCGTGGTTATAATCTGTTGCTGCACCTTTAAACAACAGCAGGAAAAATCACTGTATTTTCTCCAGAGTTCCAAAACTGCAAATTTTTTTTTGTTCATTTGTTTTGCAGTTCCCATGTAAGTGTTAGAAAATACTTATCATTGAAATTTCTATGCATTAAAATAGCTACAGCTTCTCATAAAAGTCCTAAATATACAACAAAACTCCCCCAACACTTCCCTCCACCCTACAGCATCCCATGATCTGCCAGTCTAGGGTTCCCCTTATGCCCATCATTCTGGATTCTTATCCCAGACACATGACATGGTCATCATCACAGTCCTCTGATCGAAATTTGTCCATTTTTTAACAACCAGTTTTGTTTGCTTCTCTAGCCTCACATCTCAATATTCTGCTTCATTTTAGACAATAGAATAAAAATGCTATAAAGCTTAATTTATTTTCATTGTTCCATAGAAAGCTAAATTTGACTCTTGGGTCCAATGCCTCCTTTTTTTTTTGGTCATGAATTTCATATTGAAGAAAGCAAAACTCATACCTTCCCAATGAAATTTTCATGAACTATGCATTGCCCGGTGCTGTATATTCAGCAATATTAACTGCTGCAGTTGTTTACATTCAGAAGGCGTCCCTCAGCCCCAGAAGGGCAACATTTATTTTTATGTACTAAAAGAATTTCAATTTCCAGAAAATGCCATGGTCACCTCAAAATATGACTCAGTAACCCARATGGAGGTCATGATCCTAGAGCAGGAGGAACATACCCCTCATGCATGAATCAACTGTGCCACTTGGCTCTTATGCAGGACAAWATTTAAATAAACCCCTGTAAGAGACCATATGGAAATCCCTCATCTGTCTCACGATCATGTAGATGGACAGAGACTGAACACCCCAAAACCCCCAAGGGGGGAAGGGGGACTTTTACTCAAAGGAGTCCAAGCCAGATCAAGGTGGTATGTCTGCCAAGTGCCAGTGCCCAGGATGCTGAGTACAACATGAAAGCTGCGGATGGTTGCACTGTTCTTATTGTGAAGGCAGAGAAGAATGGTCTGTGCTGCACACCTTAAAAAACAATGGACATTCTTTCCCCACCTCTTGGCCGGTTTTCCCCTGCTTTGGAACCCCTTGGCCTGCTGCCATACGCTTTCGAAAACACTATAAAGAGATTCTCTAAAAAGACCCTGACGAGATCTCCCCAATGGACTTCGACGAATCCATGGAATCCGGACCTCGAGGACTCATCTGAGCTGTTGGTAGCTATAACCCCACTCACTCTCTCTCTCACTCTCTCTCTCACTTTCTCTCTTTTTCTCCCTCTCACCCTCTTCTATCGCATAAATCCAATAAAATTRTTCATTATTTTGAATGCATACTTGCTCCTCCTTTCTTTTGCACTCTGAGATTCAGATAATGAGCCATCACGACTCCCGCTTGGGTTGAGCAGATCGTTACAGCCCCTCAGAAACTGAACTCTTTGTTGCTAAACWTTGAAAGGATCAGTCTCATGGATTCAGCCCAAATGCTCCACTGRCAGTTGCTGGGGCCATGTGATGAAGGATCCCACCCTCACACACATCCATTCAGTGTTCAGCATCCCACTGCCTGAGTGGGACTTTGCAACTCCATCTCCAGCATCAATTTGCTCAGAGGAAGAATGGTTGGGGAAGATGGAAGCAGTGAGGGTGAACTTAAATACCACTATGCTTTAAAATGTGAAGGGCTGGGGCCTTGGGTGATGAGCACCATCTGTACTTCCCGGGACAATTCAGGATCCAAGATGTGGACAAATTAAAAGTGTGATTCAGCAATAAAGGGGAGGGAGCAGAGAATTGAGTTTCTGAAAAATTACCTGTGATTTTGCTACTGGGTTCACCCATGTAATACATAAAAATAGTTATCYATTACAAAGCCTCCAATTTCAGTGACTTAGGTCAAGTTTAGCATCAATTCATGACCATATCCATACATGCTTGATTAGGGTTAAGTCAAAACGGTATCACCTGAAAATGGGTAGCCTTAGCAGGCCACTACCTGTTAAAAATMTTTTCCTAAAGCTCACAACATCCAAATTGTCACTTTGTTAGGAATCAACAGAAGATAAAGTTTAAAAAAAATCCCAAAATAAACAACCCATTATGGGCACAATGCTATAAACGAAGCAATGCAAATCATAGTTTAATAAAGAACTGTCTTTCATCAAGTCACGAACAGACAAAAGAAGCCAGGTTCAGTGAACCTTCGGAGAGGAGCATGGCTGAAAGCTGATGCTCTTTAGTGAAGGTGGCTTTCTTTGGCACTGAAGCAGGCAACCCTCTTAAAAAGACACAGTGCATCTTCAGATAATCCACATCCTGGATATCAACTTGGATGTTGATGCTTTCTTTTACAAAAGGTGGCAATTTTACTAGTCCTGAAGTACAGGGAATACACATAATTTGTTTTTTCCTTTTCTAATAGCACCCAGGAGGCTCCTAGCAAGAGCTTCCTGTTGCACTTCCCTACACGTAGTCAGGTACAAGCTGTCTGAAACAAGAGTGGTTTAGATGGGCAACGCTGCCAGGAAGTAGAAAAAGAATAAAACAAAATTCCCTACTTTACAGACAGGAAAAYGAGGCAGGAAAGGATTCACTGCTGTACAAAAGATCACACTGGAAATTTGGGGCAGAGCTCACAATGATGGACAGCAAAGCCAGGACAGCCATGGCACTGAATGGACAGGGTGCTGAGCAGGGAGAGAACCCAAGGAAGGTGAGAACTTTGTAAAGACATCTCTTATGAAAAGCCAGAACTGCACTGATTCACAGAAATGCATGACATAGGGCAAGCTACAGAAATGCAGGCGTGAAACCTGAAGGCACCAAGAGATGATTAAATTGGGAGGCAGCTGATTTGGGGGAACAAAGCAACTCTCCCTCCTATGTGAGAGAGAACCTGTGGGATCCACAGCTGCAGGAAGCTGTCAGCTCAGACACTGTGGCTGGGTAATTTTAGGAAAAATAACAACGCTGAAAGTTATGCTGAATAAATGGGAAGAGAAGTCAGGACATCAGGGCCTGGAGATGGAAGCAAAGAATTCCTTTCCCTGTTCTTGTATGGTGGTGTTACAAGTGGGCATATGCACAACTTTCTCCTCTGAAAAACACRAGGTGGGCTGTAGCATGTACTACTGTGAGGGGTAAATGGGCCAAAGGGATCTGATCTGATAAGGGAAATCATACTTTCCCCTAATCAAGAGGGAATAAATTAGAAGGGAGGAAAAAGACGGGGAAGGGCATAAGGAAGATAGAGCAAAGGGAAGGAAAAAGAGAGAGGAGGGCAAGGAACTTTTCACAAGGTAGAAGAGAGAGCTAGGATAAACACAGGGAAAAGACACATCCCTAAAGGATTTGATTTTAAAAGCCACAATGTTTTTCTTCACTCAGCAGCCACACTGCAGAATGCATGTCTGTATCCAAATGCCTAAAAGCAAACAACAGGCCATGCAGCAAATTCCAGTGCCTGCCCCCCTGCCCATCCCAAATACAAAAAGAAAAAGAGCAAGAGATCAAAACAACCCAGCTACACACAAGTGAGCTGTTTGCATGGTTGAATGAAAAAAAAAAAAAAAAAAAAAAAAAAAAAAAAAAAAAAAAAAAAAGCAGAATTAAGACCAGCCTGCCCAGTCCCAGAAGGCTGCACAGGCTTACACAAAGAGAGAAAGCAGCAACTGAGTCCACCACAATTCTGTCCTGTGTTGCTCACAGAAAACAAAGCCTCGATTCCCTGCTTTACAGAAAGTCTGGTTTCAAAATACAGAAGTGGGACCCACTTGACTCACCCTGAGAGAAACATAGGAATTCCCTTAAAYAGCACAGGAGAAGGGCTGGAAGGGAAGACTGTCCCCCAACAGAATGCAGAGGCAGAATTCAGCTCTGCAGCATGAAAATCGAATTGCCTCGTTKAGCCTTGGAAAGCCTGGTGACTTCAGGCAACCTGTGTTTGCTGAAAGCATCACAGGAACTGAAATTTAAGGTTTTAAATGGATCTGGGTGGGAAAATGCTCCCAACACCTATGAAATCCTTTTGCTACACAGGAATATCATTACAGGGGTAGCTAAAAAGGAGAAGTGCAACCTGCTGTATCACCAGTTCTCTGCAATTTTRTCTTTTCTTAAAATTTTGCCTCTGCTGAGGCCCAACAGTGCTTGCACAGTGGAAAAAAAATGGGATCACACAACAGAGAGAGATGCTTGCAAGCATCTCCCCCAGCCAACCCCTTCCTTAAAGTAATTTCTGTTTAGAGATAGCAAATCTCTTTTAAAGTTCTGCAGCTCCCTTTCCTAGCAGGCCTTTCATGCACATGAAAAGAAATATCTGATCAAATATATTCCTCTCTCATGGCTTTGGAAATATTAGCAAAATTTAATTTATACATAATCATATCAGCAGAAAAGAGTTAATTGAAATATTGAATAACTACAACTTTAACATGATTGGAACATAATGCTTCAGACGTACTAAGCAAATGATTTATCCACCATGCTATACAAATTTTAGTTAACAGTTGGGCAAAGACTTTGGAGCTATTATTTTTAGCAATAGAAGGGTATTCCCTAGGTTGTGCCAAGGCCTGTGTGCKGAAAAGTATTGTGGAAGATCAGCTTTTTGTGTGTTTTCTTCTCCTATTAGAAGAAAAGGAGACAAATGTGCCTGACACTGTTAATTGGGATCTTGTGATAATGCAGCAGTATGTGCACAGACAAATGAAATTTCAGTGCAAATTCACTGACCTTATCCAAGATCTATCCAGGGAAGAAAATGGCTAAATGAATTGAATTCTGTGACACGAAGCATGTATTACATTCCCAGGTGTCATATTAATTGTGCCTGTAACCAGCAGGACAGTTGTAGGATAGGTACAATATGCCTAAAATCACTGTTGAGGTTAACTACATAGCAAAGAGATTAGCAGTGAAACAGGACTGAACTACAAGACACCATCTCCACCTCCAGACTTTGCAGTAACTCGTTTAGAGACCTGAATTCTGAGTACAGGTTTGCCTTCCTGCAGCCATGGGCCAAAGCTTCTGATGTCAAGAAAAATCAAGAAAATGGGGGGAGAAAAAAAAGTTGCTTCTGACTACAATTACCCAGATGTGGACAATCTCCAGYCAATCAAATCAGCGACTTTGCAGGGATGCACTTATGTTAAATCACYAGGCTGGCAGAGGCTGGTGTTTATCACCAGATTGCAAGTGGAAAACCAACTGAGGAATCTCAGATGAGATCCCAGGGAGGGGGATTCGTGTTATAAAATCAGTAAGGCAGCACGCAGCACCAAACTCACGCTTCCTGCCGTTCTCTCCAGACACTGCTTTCAATTAATTCCCTTGGGACCTTGCATTAGTCACRTAGTTGTGTGGCATCTCTCTCTCCCCTTCTGTGAAATGAGGAGAGCRACACTGCCTTTCCACCAGGGACATATGCAGATAATCATCTCAACAGTTGTGATTAGACACAGTGATAATAGGGGCAAAAGTACTGGAGAGACTGAGGAAGACCAAAGTATTTGCTGCAAAAAGGAGAAAATTGATCTAGCTGAAGTAAGTGATGCACCTGACTTGGTGACCAGGAGCAAATTTCAAGTCCCTGGACTTGAAAAATTTCGAGTCCCTGAATAAGCTGGAAAGGATGAAACACTCTGCTGCTGAAAAATATTCATGCAGAATTCATGCCCAATGCTTAYCATGTTTTCCATTTATTTTAGATATGGACATTTACTTTGAAATTACCACTCATGTGGGCAAGTACACAGAAAGAGTGAAGTTGTCTGGCTGCACTCATTCCAGATCTTTTTTTTTTTTTATCTGCTTTCACAGTTCTCTGGAATCATGGCCTCTCAGTACAATAATGATTGAAAGTCCTCTTAAAATAAAGATTGACCTAAACTTCTGAATAACATTGAACCCAGCCCCTTCCCTCCAATATCTTTGGCATTATRCAAAAAAAGTTTGCAAAGGACTCTTACTAATTTTGTATTTGGTATTAAAAATGTTCTACCTCATATATGGAAAGATACACGAGTATCCCACTACAGTTATTACATATGTTCAGGTTTAGTTCTTTTCTAGCTCAAAACATTTGGTTGCAAAGTCTAAAGAAGTTGCTGTATTTTCCATGCTGATTCAAACTAGCCCTATATGTTCTTGAAGGATTTTCTGGGAGTRGGTAGAATGTATAAAATCACCCAAGAGTGTAAAAAGTCCTGAAATGATAAGGCAGAGCTGCAGGACACCAGAATTGTTCCAGGTTACTGAAGCTTCATCTTCTCTCTTTTTCTCTGAACAGACAGCCAAAGTAAGCAAAAGACAGGACATGTCTTTGAAGCTTTTCCTGGTACATTTCCAAAAATGTAGCACACCAAGGTTCTTGTCAGGGAAATCACTGCAATGTCCAAATACCAGCTCATGGAACCAGGCTTTGCTTTCCCAACCCACATCCCCATGCCAGTGGAAATTCTGACCCTACATCCCCACACTCCATACACACAGGCAAAGCTTCAAGATGGTGCCCTCAAAAAAACAGTGCCCTCAAAAATGTGGTGTGGCCCAGTACGTAGAAGAAACTACCTGTGAGGAAGCAAGAGAGCATTTCAGATGGAAGATAATTTAATTGTAAATGTCAGACAGCCAAGAGAAAACAGTATAAAGATTTCTGTGTAACTTTAGACACCAAAGAGATCCAGTGGAGGTAGCAGAGGCACAGGTATGGGAAGGGGAACACATTCAGAGCCAGTTTAGATCCCAGCTCTCCCAGCTAGAAGAAGCAGCACCAGAGCACAAAGAGTGCAAAGAGCTGGAGCTTTCTCCAGCTGGAAATACTGTAATAGTATAAGAACAGTTGTATCATTAAATTCTATAAAAATAATTTAATCATAACTACTTATGRACTACCTAATTACTTATCTCAGTTYCACTATGTATTGCCTTACTATTTATTAAAAGACAGCTAAATTTTAACAGAAGTGAATGGTCAGTGCCTCCCTTGGGCTACTGTTAAAAGCYGCCTTCATTTTTAACTGTGAAGATTATTCATAAATATACCATCAAAGACCCTAATGAAAGATGGAAAATCTGTTATGGATCTAAATTTCCACAACTGATCCTGTGTGCTATCACCAGCAATAGGAATGGAGAGAGGATCAGTCCAAGGCAAGAATCTCCCCAGACATGGGTTTTTTTTGCTAAATAGATTCAGAGTGGCCAAAGCCTTTGAGAAGACAGCAGGAACACTTTTCACCAGCTTGCTCTGCCTGTGCAGACACAATCAGAAAAAAAAAAAAAAAAAGCTTCTGGCTTGGAGGTGCCTGTTCCAATGGCTTTCACAGATTTAGTGATGAAGCTAAGAACTAAAACCATTAATTTCACAACTGCAAGCAGCACTGGAGCTTCTGCCAATGTTCCCAGAGTAGCCAGGTCTCTCCACCTCTGCCATACTGGCAATAATATATTCATTACTCCCAGTCATTCTTCATGCCACTCATGACAATTTGTAGGGAGCAAACTGAAAGTCTTCTTCCCAAGTCACACAAAACACAGCACATTTGTTAGAAAAGAAACAACAAATCCTGAGACAAACACTACAGGACATCTGCATTCAGGATAGATGTACATATTCAGATCACTGAAGCCATACTTTAATTTCTTGCCCTTAAACCCTGGAGGTTCATTAAGATTAAGGATCTACATTTGGCATGTCGACACTGCAAAATCTTCCAGGGACAGACAGGGAAAGGATCTGGAGAGGCAACAAAGGCAGCCAACATTCCTGCTTCATTGAATGAGATCCCAGGACACTCTTGTGCCTCTAGTTTTCTTTTATCCCTCTATTCTCCCACATGGCTAACCCCTCCTGCCAGGAAGATCCCAGAAATTAGATCTTGCAGAATCTGAAAGCAGCTGCTGCACCTTGTCACTAAAATGCCTTTAAAGTGCTTCTGCTTCCCTCAGATTATGGTGTGGAGCTTCTTCCTGATTCTCCATAAATCACACACGCAGGAGCTGTTGGGGAGGAGGGCTTGGACTGCTGAGCACAAATGGAGACTGGGAATAGGAATTTTCAGCTCCACTCTGCACAGGACAATAATCCAGTCCAAGCAACACGTCACCTTACACTTTACCACAGCTCAGTCCCACTGCTCACATCAGAGACCCACCAAACWGCAGAAGGTCTGTGAATGGGCCCTAGATTTAGGGTACCAAGCAGCAGCTTCCTCTAAATTCTCAAGATTCTCACTGCTAAAGTTATCAGCCCACCAAATGGCTCCCCACAACCTCTGCCCTGTCCTCACCTCCCATCCCAAGGGGAGCAACCTCCTTGCTCCCGCTCTTCTGGCAAAGGAGAAAGCCCCTGGGACTGAAATGTCACAGATTCTGAGGACATGATTAATTATTTAAATCGTCAAAATTACATTCCACTGGTGACATTCAGCTCTGTGTCTGCTCTGCCTCTCCCCTTCCCTGCCAGCCCCCAGCAGTTCTTCCCCCTGTGGACATGTGCCAGCTAGGGATCTGATCCTTTCACTCTGCTCTCTGCTAAATGTTTTTTATTCTCAACCACCTGCCCCAGGCCCTCTCATCAATTATTAATCAAGTGATCCATGAATATGCAAATCAACCCACRCACTCATTTTATTAAATTAAATATAAAAAGAAAGGAGACATGGCATGTACARCAGCAGAATAGATGATGGGGTGGACTGCTACAGGGAAGTGGGGATAGGTGCTGTTTAACAGAGAAGGGAGGAGTAGGATGAGAGGGAATTCTACACACAACTAGCAAGAGGATGACTTCTAGAGCCATTCACACATTTAAAGTGATGTCCTGCAGGAAGGTGGGGGCTGAAAGATGAGTGCATGCACATATAGGAGGGCTTTATCCTGCAACAAATAACCAGGTGAAGAATCCAATTCCTTTCTAATAATTGAGGTCAGTAGAAGCACTGTGGAGCAGGGTTGGATAGGGTGGTCCAGCTGGCCATTCACAAGGCATTTCCACCTGGCCCACAGCTCCCACCTCAGCAAAAATGCAGCTGGGCTGCATCTGTGTGAACAGGTAAGGGTAAGCCAGGGACATTGCCTCTAGGTAAATCATCTGAGTGGCAACCACTGCTGCCACCTGTTTGGATCACACAGGAGAGGGACAAGACAGGGATTCCTYAAAAAGGATGTCTTCTCCCAGCTGGTAACATGCTGACGCATTCTGTGTTAGGTGCTGAAAAGAACTCTCTCTTTTTCATCAATTTTTCTATTTATGTACCATCCTGTCTCACCTTCACCCTTCCCAATACTCTATCTACCCCTTTACACACCAACTGGACTTTTTGGATGTCCTAAAATCTTTCTCTGGTGGACAAGCTRTGAGCCATGGCCTGTCATTTCCATCAACTGCAAGGTTGCCTRAGTGCTGATACCAGATCTGCACAAGCAAAAACCCAAAAACTCAAAGTCCCTTCCAAGACAGGGAAAGAATGCTGCTCCCCAGCAGCCAGTAGGAAAGGGAGATGGCCATCTCATCTGCTTTTATGGTCTCCAGTGTTGTGGTTAGCACAGCTGAATAGCTTTAGGATGATTCTCATTCCTAATTCCTTGCACAAACATCCCCTTGGATGTAGGTGAGACTGTTCTTGCCCCATGAAGGCACCATGCCCCACTCCATCAGAACAGCTTGGCTTTGTCCATTTGTGCCAGCTTTCCCAAGTTCTGTGTCACTGGTGGACTCCTGTCATGTATTGACCTTCATGAGTGTGAGGGAGTTCAGGACTGGAAGGGGGGATGCCCTTCTTACCCAGGGAAAGGTGGTGCATGGGCAATTGCAGGTCCTGTGCTTCCTGACTTGTTCTAAACATTCCTGCTAGATGCTGACGTCTTGGGGAGACACATTTCTTCTTGTTCAGTAAATCAAGAAAGTGATGGTAGCAAAGGCCACACCATCCTCTCAAGGCAGCAGCCAATTTGTGACTCCTGAGACCACCACACCAAACTTCTCTGCAGAGTTTGGGCCACGTGTTGTGTCTGATCATGGCCAYAGCAGCCCCATCCTATCCCAAGTGCAGCTTCAAAGAGATGTTGTGCTTATTGGACTGGGAGACTCCCCTGTAGCTTCATCTCCCCATCAGGTTGTRAGATTTMGGAGATGMATTTTCTACCTCCTGGCAGTGCCAYGATTTTGAAAGCAGTTTGCAGAATCAGGAGAATCTGTTACCTCCAACACAGCTTGCAGCCAAACACACACTTGATGGAATTGCTGARGAGAGGCCAGAGGAAAGGTGAATGCATCAGCAGCTGGAAATTACGTGCTCACATGATTCCTTGGCCACTGTATGCTTATGGGGGTACCAGAGGTGGGTGGGAGGGGAGGAACAGCTTTCTCACCCACTGATCCAAGACTGTTRCTTCATATTGAGGACTAATTSTGGTTATAATCCTCCTTCTCCATARRACAGCTAMCMGTCCTGCTGGCAAAAACTCAGGGCTTAMAAAGCAGAAGGCCTAGCCCTAGTGGCACTAATTTCTTAGAAATATCTGTACTACAAAGATGTGRAAAGATGCTCCAATGTCAGAATCACAATACCAGCACTGGTGCCAAAACTCCATTGTGGGGGTTTCAATATTTCAGAGCAATGCCTGCACTGGAATGGAAATGCACAAGCATGAAGATGGCAAGAATGGGTTCAAAMACACCCCACACTTTCCACATGTGCAGCTGCATGTCCCCACTGGGATACYGAGGTGCCAACGTGGCCAAGTGGCAGATGCCCTGTGCTAACAACATGTCCCCAGCACACACCCATGGGACTCAGCACCCACAAATACCTTGCAGAGTTTGTCTTCTTCCCTCTTTCAGGGCACCCCACACCCCACCTGTATATGCAGCATGCTCTGATCCATTTAGGGAACAAGAAGGATCCTGCTTTTTAACTTATGAATTGGAGGGAAAAGAAGAAAAAAAATTCTCCTAATGTCACCAGCTAAATGTTAATTTGGAATGAGATTTTTTTTTTTATTTTTGTTTTCTAAATTRCTCTTAACTGTGTGCCAGCACACAGGTAAATTGTTCTTGGCTGAGAAAATGGCCTGTCTCTCYTTTCAGAGATTAACAGAGAAGACAGTGAATGGAGCAGCAAACAAGAAAACCACGCTYCTTTTACAAATCATTCAATGGTTTCCCGACTTCTTTTCTATATATTTTTCAGCTGTAAATGAGTTTCTACTGCTCACTCTAGCTGAAGGCCATGCTTGCCATTGTTACTCTCCATTTTCTTTTTAAACAAGGTGGAGGAAGGAAGGAGAAGTAATTTGCTGCCATGGTGACTCCAAGTGAAATGAAATTGCTGTACTTCCCTCCTGACCCTCCAAAAGCTTCCCCCAGCCACCTTCCCCAAGAACCCTACTCATTTGGCACAGGAATGCCTCTCTGGTTCAAAGGGAGCCTGGCTCCTCAAATGGCAGGCCACCCTTTTTCTATTGTTGGGAAGAATTAAGGATATCTCACTTAGCTCTCTGTTTAGAACAAAAGCTGGAAGCAGCCTACAAGGAGATCCAATGGACCCRTCCAAAACTTTCAGCGTAGAAGCAGTGCCAGAACTGTAACCAGGAAGAATGAACCTGTATGTCACTACACTTTTGTCCCTCAGTAGTTAATAACACTGGCAGCAGAGGTCAGAGGATKGATATGTGCTCCAGATACTTGCACATTCTTCTCTTGCAAAGCCACGCCAAGAGAAAAAAAAAAAAACAAAAAACCAAAAAAACCAGTACAAAAAACAGTAGCTAGCAGCTAAGACTACAAACCCTGCTTCTTTCCCCAGACAAAAATATCACAAGCTACCAGTGTCCATCTCNTCTTTCCCCAGACAAAAATATCACAAGCTACCAGTGTCCATCTCCCACATGGAGCAACTGCTTCCCTAAACCCATTACCTACATCCCTCTCACCGAACAATTATTTCCCACAAATCTGCAATGATGGTTTGGTTTCAGCTTTGAGTGGTGGTAACAGTTCACAACAGGTGGGTTGTTTCAGGTATTTAACAAGCCCATTGCATTTTYCYTAAGTTTTCCTCTATTGTTCCTCTACCCTAATAAACAGCTCCTATTTTTATACTTAAAAAAAATCTGACTCAACTCTTCTTTCCCAGTCTTACGACAATTTCTATACTATGGTGCCAAAAGGAGAAAGGAAATCCTAAATGCAATGCTGTGGAAACAGAGTCCTCATATACAAGTTAGATTCAAAAGGGCTTCCCTTTATCTCAGAAATCACCATTAAGATCTTGTGCCTTTTGAAGCAAAAAACTCATTTGCATTTTGAAGGTTATTCCTCATGCTGAAGGAGTGGGAACATGGTTTTTGCCTGGAATTAACACAACCTGTCATGTTCTCTTAAATATACAAAGACTTCACCTGCAGTGGAGGATAGTCTACTGRTATAATTAATAATCATGTGACAGATGAAAATATCTATTTGGTTGATTCATGGATCTTGGGTGAATATGAGCAATGAGAGACTTATGCCTGCCTTTTTTGCATTGAAACTTTAATTTACTGCCTCTGCAGAGAAATAGCATTCATTTCTCCCTCTCCAAGACTCTTGCAGCTTATCACAGAGGAGATGCACACAGTCCCTTACAGAGACTGATTCAAGTCTTGAAAACCTGAAAGCATCAGTGCTTCTCCAGATGCCCAACTTGAAAACACACTGAAAGCTTTATCCATAGAAAGTGCAGCAAAAACTGCCAAAAGGAAGCACTGTTTTTGTAACTTTTAAGTGTGGGGCTCTAAAAATGGGGGCATCAAAAACAACCAGCAGTAGAAATCCCAGCCCCTTCCCAGCTTTTAGTTCTTTGATGGTTTTTTCCCACTCCCCACAGGAATTATAGCTTATCCATACTCCTAGCACAACAGGATTGCATTTTAGAAGAGTTAATTATACTGACACTTGCATAAAGAAACATCCAACAGCCCAAAACAASACATTTGTGACTGATGTGTGCTCTAACTGGAGTAGAAGCCCCAGCACAAAGCATGGTTGTGGGAAACCCTTATATGTAAATACATCACTCTTGCACTGTAAAAACTCATACCTCTCTCATGAACAAGCTTAAAAAGGTGAAAGGAGTTAAATCAGTAAACCTAGTCCCAAATAATCAATTTTACAATTCAGCTAGCAGGATGGGAAAACAAAGGTGATTAAGACCATCATTTAGGGCACTCAGGATGAGTGGAAGTCCCTGAAGGAAGGGTCTCTGAACCATGTGGGAATGGGATGTGAGGAGATGCTCTTAAATAGGGAGCAGAGCCTCTGGATTTCTGCAGTACCTTCCTCCACTCATACCAGCACACTGGGAGCCTCAGCTGGAAAGAAATATCCATGTACCTTTGGAATATAGACTTCAGAGGCAGRACTTTCAAAGTAACCCAAGAACACAGCCAAGATAACGGATTTACTCACACATCAGTTTTCCATCTCTAATCTCAGAGGAACCTGAATTGGACTTCTGTGTCCATGGAACGAGTGTTAGGCAGAAACCTTCCCAGTAAAAGATTAGTCCCCTTTTTTTAAATTTTAATTTTCACTTCTTTTAGTCCTGAAAGTAATTAAGTTTCAATGGCAGCTAATTATAAGCAAAGAGAAATCAGAGGCTGCATGGCTGTCTGTTCAGTGCAAGCTTGGCAAAGTGTTTTTTAATTGGTAACCCTTTACTGTGTGCATTTCAATCCATTTTGCACTGTGTTTATCGTTCCAGATYCATATTATATCCATGACCTTTCATCTAATGACAGAAGCTCATGCAGGGAAAAAATGATTATTTTAACAAACAAGCATTAGAGCTATGAAAGAGAAAGCAAAAAGCAGGCAAGGCAAGAAAGCAGGAATGGCATGGGATAAGAATGAAGCACACCTTAAATGCTAGATGCTGATCTCTCTCCCTCCTTTTGCTCTGAAATGCAGCCTGTGCAGGAGCCCTCCAACACAGAATTACTTGGCTAATGTCAGGCACTAAAAAATAGCAGCCACTGAAATCCTTAGAATAACTTTCTATGCTCATGGTCACTCAGAAGAGACACTCAGAGCTGCAGCCTGAAYACAGCTTTTTTGTGCAGCCAGTGCCATGTTTGCAGTTGTGGGCCAAGTCTTCTGTGATTCTGAAGTTTGCCTTGATTGCAGGTCAGGGTTTAGTACATCCTCCAAGGCAAGCTCAGGTGAGAGCTTAGAAACATAAAAGTGAGCTTCATTATAGACAATGCACAACTTGAACTGCGGGGCAGGAATTGAAGAGAAATGGGAAAACAGATCCTAATTCCATGCATGCAATGGTATCACCCCAAATATACAGGAAGGATGAACCTGCATGTTTCAACTGAGTGGAAGATGCACAAATGCCAACAAAATCCTTTTCCTTACTCTTTTGGCCAAAGCATCAGYRCCAGGATGAACCCTCAGCCATCCTMCCTGACACTGCCTGTGTTTTTGCACTCACTACAATATGTAGCTGCCAAAAACCCCAAAGTCTGTGTCCTCAAGTGGCAATGAAACATCTCAGAGTCCTCAATCCCCTGTGGGGGTGGAACAACATCTCTATCCAAACAGCAGTGGCRGCTCTGTCGGCGCCGGGGTGGTCGGTGGGTTGTGTGTGATCCAATCTGAGCTGGCATTTCCCACTGTTTGCCAACAGCTCTTGCCAAGTGCCCACCTGGCTCCTGCAGGAAACAGCTTAGCAGGCGTTGGATGCTTGGCAAAAACTCTGCAGATTAATCGCAGTAAATTTATAYGATACACTGAGCACCAACTGCCTGATCGCATCCTTTACCAGCAGCAGGGATGTCCCAGCAGTGAAGGGCCAGGGTTATTCAGCAACTCACCCCAGAAATACCCTGATACTGAAAACACCTGAACAGGAACACCTGAAAACACATCTTTACTTCCACCCTAATGGAAATTATCCAGCATGCATCCCATTGTCTCCCATAAGGAAAAAAAAAAAAAACCACAAAAAAAACTCTGAGGTGTAATTCATCCAGCAGAGCAGCTTTTTTATTGCTACCTCACACCATGGCACTTTTGTTCAGGACTGTATCACTCCACAAACTTTCAGAAAGAACACAGGTATTTTTTCCCTGAGTCCTTGTGTTGAAATTAATTTTTCTGCTTGTGCAGTCACTTTTCTATGATTTCACAAAACTTTCACAGAAAAGAGTGTAAGAAAYAGAGTGGGTGGATACAAGTTCTATGTTTAAATACCATTATCATTTGTAAACTCAAGAAGGAAATAAAAGCAGTATTAAAAAAAAAAGTAAAATTGCCTGCAAATAAGGCAGTAAACAAAGATATTACAGGAGCCATTTGTTGATCTTGACGGTAAGGAAATAGTTGCCTTGAGCCTTWGGAATAAAAGCAACTATACAAAACTCAGTGAATACTTCTGAAAGTTTGACAGTGCCTGAGACTCACGAAATTCAGTGCAACTCATACCCTACCTCAGGCCTCGCATAACACCTGCTTAGAAAACTTTATTCAAAAGCACAAAACAAACCAGTGCACGGATGCTCAAGATTCACGAGCTCTTTGAAGGCACAACCGGTACCACACTTTGCATATTTTTTGGAATCCATCTTTGCATCAGATGCTGACATATGGTCATAAAGTTACTGGCAGGCTCTGGACAGGCATCTAAAGAACCCCCCAAACAAAACTCACCCCTGTAAGGTTTACAGTGAACTTCTTTATGGGGAAGATTTCCAGAAGCACAAATGGCCCT
Organism: Malurus melanocephalus; assembly: GCF_030028575.1. NCBI lineage: Eukaryota > Metazoa > Chordata > Aves > Passeriformes > Maluridae > Malurus > Malurus melanocephalus. The sequence continues at coordinate 179,816 of NW_026623616.1, forward strand.
TAGGCACAACCCTTCTATCAAGTTGCAAACCCTWAAATACTAAGCAGGTAATTTAGAAGCCAAAGAGGAAAAAATACATTTGCAGAGCAATCGCTTATAACTATACATCCAGTCCCAGTGCCTCTTTGTGATTCATTAATAAAGAAAACTCTCAGACTAGCAGCTGTGTTCAAGAAACATTGCAGCAAAGTCCATCTGAGCACCAGCACTAAATATGCCATCAGATGTCACTGCACAGATTTGGGAGCCCTCATATCGCTAGGTTGACATCCATCTGGCCAYTTTAGCACTGTTGTAGCAGCACAGAGTTGCAGTTTTTATAGCCCAGTTCTCCCATATWAACTCGGTACATCAGGCTGTTTGAGGTGAAGATTTGTTCAGCTTTGTCATGGCTGCCTCAGACCTTGTAAAGACAGTGTTGCATGAGCTCAGATTATCTCTTGGAGTCCCTTTCCTGTTCCCCCTGTGAATGTGCAGGAAGTCAGGAGAAAAAAAAAAAATGGAGCACAGAGTGGAAGGGTGTGCAATTAGAAACTATAAATTCATCAGATGGTTAAGCAACAGGGAAGAAAAAGAGCTCTTTAAACTAAGATATCATGTTGGCATAAGAACATATGGATGTTAACTGGCCATAAATACACTGAGACTGGAAACTAAAGAGGGGCTTTTAAAACTTTCAGAGAACTGAAATTAGACAGGGATCACCAACTTCACTATTAGGGGAAATCACACTGCAAGTTTCTGAAGGAATACTTGACAAAGGCTGGATCAGATATTTCAGAGGTTTTTTCCACACGTTCTATGTTGTATTAGAATTATCCCACACACTTATGTGGCCCATACCAGTTCCTCAGAGTTTTCCCCTTGATTAATGGTTACGTACAAATACTAACAAACCACAGTACCCTGAACATCAGAAGAACCACAACTCTTTTTGTAAGACCATTCAATAGGTCCAGAACAAACAAGTTTTTAAATGTGTAAGGTATGCTTAAAAAAAAAAAAAGTCACATTTTCACAAAATAACTCAGATCCCTGAGTTCTTTGATTTTCAGGAAGAGCATGAGCAGTTGATGTGCTTTTAAGAGTTTTGTCCCTAGCCTTCAGTGCCATTTTAGGAACTTTGATTTACTCTCCCTTTGCTGTCACATATCACAGTTTTGTCCTATGCCATAGTGGAAACCATATCACTAACCTTTTGATTCTAATGAAGCTTGAAATTCTAGGATAGATGACTAACTTTCTTCAGTTTTATCTACGCCTTTCTCTATACACAAAGATCATGGATCATGTGAAAATGTAGAAACATACCAATAATAAAAGAGAAATATTTTCTCTTGACTTCAACACCACACCTAACACATGAATTACTCACTTTCTCAGAAACCCAAACCACAACACATTTTTGTACAGGATCTGAATAACCCACATTCCTACCTGGTCTCTTCAAACACTAAATGAAATACATACTGAGTAACAGAGAGTTTTTTATTGCAGTAAGGCTTTATCAAAAATTATTTTTAAGCYGTACTCATGTTATCAGATCACACCTAGATTACAAACATCTTGTCACTGCCAACATGCGAAGTTAGGCTAAATTAGCAATTTGAATATCTAATCAGAAACCAGACACTTCAATTGATGCAAGTGAAATTGTTGGCGAGGTACATAATATGCAGTGGAGAAGTAGACCTGAAAAAGAAACTGTTAATTCAGCAAACTTATTTTTTTTTGCTTAATCTGAATGTGCCATGAACATTTTAGACACATTCCATTTGTACATTTTGTCACATAAGGCAGACATTGAGAGGCAATCTATGAGGTTTACTTGTAAAACAAAAAAATTTTACCCCAAAACCAGTAAGCAATTCTGACAATGCCTCACACTGGTTAAGTTTGGACAATTTAAAGTTTCTTCTAAAGAAAAGGCCTGCTTACCCATCCCACACCATGTACCTCAACACCAGCTGAGATACCTGTGCCCTGAGCATGGTGCATKCTTACCAGCCAGTCCAGACTAAATGCTGATTTTCTAATTTTACTCGGACTTAATCTCAGACATTCAGCAGAACTCAGCTGTCACATGGAACATATTAAGTTTGTGACAAACAAAAAAMCCCAGTTGCTTCACTAACATCCTATCCTATATGAACATATCATCTCCCTTGCCACCCAACAACAGTTTCTGTATGTTTTGCAACATATACATTCTATCAAAAATGTATAAAAAAAACACATTGCCCTGCCAGGATCTTATTAATACAACCCTTCTAGATTAATAACCACTCTTTCAGCTCCAGCACACATATTGCTTGCTGCCTTCTCTGGTAGTCAYAGAAGCAGTAGCCAATACCATGTGGATGACAGGATGTTCTCATACTCGGGCACAACTTGATGGATGCTAATTACAACGAGATACTGCTATTTATCACAGCTATGCTCAACAGCATCAAGATGTTTAACAGTGACTAGAACTCAGAACAAGCTGTGCATGTCTACTCATCTCTCATTTCCCCTCCCAACTTTATCACATGCAAGAACAAAACACGGTGGTTTTGTTGCCAATCCAAGTTAGACAGTGATGTTACTGCAAAAAACACTCAAATTAAATAACTTACCATTACTTTAAAGACAATCAGGGGAAGATTAGAAAGCCCAAAGACTTACCTATGAAGGAAAGAAAAAAAAAAAATTATAGGCTAAGCAAAAGCAAGAACAGAAGGTCTTATAACAATTTGAGCTCAGAATATCACAAAAATCTTGACAGAATACCAAGAAAAGCAGATCTAGTTTCTTGCAGGGGCAGCCCTATGAATTTGAGAGGACCAACTTACCAGGTAGCACTAAAAAAATAAAGGCTATTTTAATCTCACAGGCAGGCTCAAAACAAAAGTATAATTTCCTGCCCTAAGGAACTTACATTCTCATTCAAGAGCACATCAGAAAACGATCACCCAGGGAGCAGGAAAAAAATACTRCTCTCCTATTTGGCTGAGAGAGCATCAGACAAATCTTAAGGATTATGTGTATTACTTGTGTTAGATGTCACAGGGGAGCAATTAAAAAAATAAATATAATAAATTAGTTCTGAATTGGCTCTAAAATGTGAAGGGGGCTTATTTCCCAGAGTTATTTTTCATGCAGGAAAAAAAAAGAAAAAATAGTGGAAATTTTGCAAGATTCTTCACTTCCTAGAATCACAGAATGGGCAAGGTTGGAAGGGACCATAGTGGGTTATCAGGTCCAACCTCCCTAATCAAGCAGGGTCATCCTAGAACACATTGCACAGGATTGTACACAGATGTTTCTGGAATATCTCCAGTGAGGGACTCCACAGCCACTCTGGGCAGCCTGTTCCAGTGCTCAGTCACCTACACAGTCAAGTTCATCCTCAGGTTCAGGTGGAACTTCCTGTGCCCATTGCCTCTAATCCCACTCAATTCTTCTCTTGCCATTTACCCAAACTACAAAGATGAAGGAGAAAACCACCTGTGCACCCAGACCCTTGACAAATATGCACAGTGCTCTGAAATCAAGCTTGGTGGTTACCAATTTACCCTTGACATCATTATTGCCCATATAAAAGACCAACAGGGAGTAACAGACACGTGTTGACGAGCCTTGACAGCTTTTCCAGGCTGCAATAAACTTGTCTGGATAACCAGTCAGGGTGGCAGATGGGTCCCTCTGTCCYCTGGGGTGGGGAGTCACCCCTAAAACTGCTCCCCTCTTCATCCAGGTGATCCTGTGTGCCTCAGGTCTGGGGGACTCAGCTGCTTCACTCAAGCCCTTACCCACCTCCTCCTCAGCTTGGAGAGCACTGAACCTGTTTGCTMATGTCAAGCCATCAGGAGGAAYAGRAGTTATATGGGAAGTGAACATTATYCAGTTTTCCTCYGTWACTGACTTCTGACTTGTTGTGAGATGCAGTGCAGAGCCCACCTGCATCTCCCACATCCATAAAGTCTCTGAGATTACACTCTCTATTTCTTTTCTGTCCTCACAAATGCTACAYGACATATTTCTTTGCCTAACTCCTTGACCTGATCTCACAGCTCCTCRACAAGGACACACCTTCTGCAGAGGAGGAGACTCTCAGCCCCAGCTTCCTATACAATGAGGGGCCTGCAGAGCTRCACCTGCTGTTGTGAGGGTTGTTTGGATGGAACCTCTGACATCACTGCTGCAGCAGCTTCCACAGACACTGAGGAATGAGCTCTGAACACCTAGTAACTACAGCATTGGGAGCAAACACTGGAGAGAAGGGGCCTCTTCTCTGCCTCCATTGTTAACTGCTGCTCTATGGTTCTGCTCGGTACTGGTCCTCCCATGGGCAGGAACCCTCCCTGTGCTCTCCCTGCACACCCTGACTTGTGTTGGACACACTGCCATGCCCTGCTGAGATGTCCCACTGCTCCCTGTGCTCCTGGTCACTCACATTTCCCCAGAACCATTTAACTCTGCCGTGTCAATGCCCTCACCAAGGGAGTCTGGYTCACAACAAGGGCTGCTGGATCCTGCCTGGTCTCTCAGCTGCTGTTTGGGCTTCCCTGTTTCTGGGATCCTTCTGCCCCACTTTTCTAGTGCACAGCCCTCTGAACTTGCCATAGCCATCTGACTGAGGCTTTTGGTTTCAGTGTGTTTAAATCTCCTGTGGTTGCTGCTGGCAATGCCCATCACTGCTTTATCCTTATTGACTGTGCAGTTCTTTGTGGTACAGAGGAGCTGCTGTCATGGGCCACAGATCCGTGGTGCTAGGTACATGYAGAAAACCAAAGACTGCTTTGTTTGAAGGACCTGGGGTGAGTCCATTAATTTTTTTTTTCTTGATTTTTCACCAGAAAATGGGGATACTTGATGGTGAAGCGCCAAGCACCAAATACCCCCGAAAAACTCACGTTCATTGGGCTCCCCAAGCAGGCTCTCTCCCATCCTGTTGCTGCAGCCCACTTTTTAATTYTCCTGTAGTGAATTTGACTCCTTTCCCAGGCCTATCCTCCCATTCAATAAAATGCCACTGCTGTCCTTCAGACAATCTCACKCCTGTGTGCCAGAAAGAGCCGTGCCCAGCGTGAGTATCAGCTGCCACACAGAAAGTTGAACACACAGTAATACAGCTCTGTAAGGATGAATATTTCACACAGTATCACTGCCTCACTGAGATTTCAGAACAGAATGTACAAAATAAAAACTCACAATTTGAGGAACCACTCGTAACAAATTTATTTTGCTTAAAAAGCCTTATTTGTAGGGGGGTGGATCTGAAAGATCTTGATGTTAATAGCCCAGAGCAGAAAGGAGCAACATTACAGTGAAGAGACTATTCAGAAAGGAAAAGAAACATCACTTTTGGGGGATCTATGAACCTCTATCATCAAGCTTTGACCCTTGTAAATACCTGACTCTGCTTACAAATAGCAAACTTGTAAACATGGGTGCTTTTGCCTACAGAAGTCGCTGTTTATCTGCACCACAACGCACCAGGCTCAGCTATTTTGCCTACAACTCCAACTATATGGATGTGATCGCCACCAGTGGGGCCAGCAAGGTGGTTGCTCACAAATAATATTCACCCAGGACTCCTGCACACTTTGTGCTTTCTCCATTAGTCAGCAACACAACTTCATTTCACAGCATGCCCTCCACACAGTCAGCACCACTCACCTCAATGGGATGAAACTCATTTAAGGGAGAGAATAAAACAAGTGTCACAATRAGAAGGAGAAAGATCAGGTGGTTCCTTTCAAAAAAAAATGGGCTTATAATCTTTTTTTCAGCGAATTGTATGGAAGATTGAAGAAAATTGTATGCAAAAACGGAAAGGATAAAGATGGTTATTTGGTGATGGAAAAGCAGATAACACTAAAAAGCTTGTGAACACCCTAAACCCAGTCATATCTCAATGAACACATTCTCTTCAGAAATGGCCTKGCAGATATCTGGAACAGTCCTCAGTGTGCAATGCATACCAGAGTCATTGAATACTTACAGATAAATATTCATAGACAATTTGTGAACAGGCAAAAAGGATGAAACCTCTTGTAGTGTGCTTATACTCACTGATACAGGAATAGGAATAATGTCATASAGCATCATTGATCCATCAAATGGCATGGGAAATTAGGAGTAGATACTCAGGAGAAAGACATTCTCAAATATACCACAGGCTAAAATTCAATCACACAAACTATCTAACAACTGAGAATAATGAACAAATTAGTATAAAATCAGTGTGGTCCTAGATAACTTAAACAGAGGGGTAAGAACACATTTTAATAACACATTGCTGCCTGCCAACAGTTCATCCTGCTCTGTTAAAACAAAGAGTGACAATAACCAGGAGTACCTAAAAGGGAAAAAAAAGAAGAGGGAGCAGCAGTCAAGAACAAAATATGAATGGTGATGGAAAAACACCAGTTCCTCCTTGCAGGGAAAGGAAATGGGGGGACCAAATCCTTTGTCTGCTTATACTGCTCAAACTCCTACCTGCTTTGGTCAGTTTACAGCAGATTTGGCCCTCCTTGCATAAAATCTAAACACACAAATACTTATGAAGAGCAACACTAGATATAATAAACAAAAACCCCATAGCAGCTCTACTCATCAGTCAATCAAGACATTGCTCCAGCTTCTGTCTTAAGGACATTCAACAATAGGAAAATAGAAGAGCAGCTTAGCCATCTCTGCACAGGAGATTATTCAAAAGGTTAATTACTGAATGAAACAGAAATAGGAAATGGAGGGGGCAATGGGAAAGGGGATGGAGGAGGAAGGGAGGGAGCAAATTACTTTCAGCTGCTAAATCTGGCTTCCCAAATCCTCAACGTCCTTTACAATACAGGCTGAAGAAGGAGGGAACAGGATGGGGTTGGGCTGTGTTGTTTACTAGCACATTCGATAAAATCTCAGTAATGTTCCTCTCCTAATCCTGTGTCATTAGGAACAAAATGGTACATCAGGAGACTATTTAGATATGAACGCCTGCAACTKCACCATCTGACCTGCTGACTTCTCCTTTCTTCTTTCTGCTCTCTCTTTTTGTTGCTGGAGCCAATTATTTTTAGAGATGTGATTTTTTTTGTCTAGGGACTTGGCCTCCAGCACCAGGGGTTCCAAAATGACCTGGCTGGAGACCCTTTTGGCCATTATTGTTTCTTTTTTTTTTTGGTGTAAAGGTCATTATTACTATAATAGCTGGGAATTAATCTGTCTATTCAGAAATTCTTTAGAAGGAAAACAAAAACTCGAAAACAAAACAAAGAAGGATTTTCTATGGTGCCTCCCAATCCCTGTCCTCGCTGCAGCAGGAGTCATTTGGCTGCTGCCTTCAGTGGGAGAGGAGGACTGAACTCAACAGGACAAATTTACAATATTAAAACAAAAGCCTCAGGGAGCAACCAAAATAATTAAAAAAATAAAAATGGTATCTCTTTGCTCCCTGATGCGGAAAGGAAAACTAAAAGAGGCAACTGTCCATATAACACTCCCTTCATCCTTAGCCTTATGTCAAACCCAGCCCTGACCCTGAGCACATTCAGATGCAATGGAAAATCTTGTGTCAGGAGCAAGCCATACAGAAAAGCCTAGAATGGAGGCCAGGGGATGGTGGCAGTGTCATTGTGCCACCTCTTTGTTACCCCAAATCCATGCCTGTGACAGAAGGTGTCTCACCAGAGACAGCTGTATATCAGTGACAGGAAACAATCCATACATCACTTATATGGTTTAAAAGATCAAGACAGGTATCTCTTCTCATTATACCATAATGCAAAAAGARTGCAGTAACCACCCTTAAGTCACTGGCCACTACATGAAATAATGAGCCCTGCTTTTTGCCCTCTGTACACCATTTTACAAAGGCACTATGGGATTTCACAGGCAACCAACTTAGTATTTAATTTAGAAAACAAGCACCAAAGTGAAGGAGACAAGTAAATGTTTTCTCAGCTCTTGCCTAGCATTAGCTTTGCAGGCTGGTTTTGATACAACTGGGGGATAAAAATAGTAATCAGAGCATGTTTGGAGCCTCCAAAATTTTCAAGAAAGTCATAATGCTATAGAGCCTTCTGAAACTGAAGAACCTACCTCATGCTTATTAAAATTTAGGCAAATCATGAGGTGAAGGGGGTAATAAATAACCTTGAGGGAGAAACACTTGACAAGACTAAGTTCCAAAATGTCATGGGCAAAAGAGTCTTGACWTTGGGAACTTCACTTAATTTGATTTATTGCCAATTAAAATCAACTTTTATTTACTCTTTCAGGCATTGGAAAACAGAGATGGCAAACAATTAAACAGACACTTAGGTAAAGCTCTTTCTTTGCAGTTCCCCAGGGTCCASTGCAGTAGAGCACATCTTCCCACACATAGGGCAGCCAATGTCCCCTTCCCTTATCATGGGCACACATTACACCCACAGAAAACCCCTTGGGTGAGGTGATGGGCAGCTCAGCAGAGATTTGGTTTGGGAGATGATGCTTTCTTGCTGTAGCTTCTTATTTCTTACTGTTTCCTTTCTCCCCTCCTTTCTGCTCTTTCCYTCTTGTCCTACCCAGGTCCTTTTGGGTACCTCTGCTCCAGTGTGGGTCACCCCTGGGATGCAAAACCTTCCCCACCAAAGCATCTTCAGCCCCATCTCTGACTTCTCTTCCATGTGCCTCCCCTTCCTGTATGTGCTTGTGCATCCCTTTCTCACTCATCCTCACATCTCCTGCTGTGYCTGCTTTGTTTTCCCCTCTCATTTCCCCACATGATTCCTAAAGAAGTTGGGACTGCTCTGACTGGCCACTTTCCAATTGAGGAAAATCTTCCATCAAGGATTATGCTGGAATGGGCAGAAGGTTTGCTCTCCCACTAACCAAGCTGTTTTCTCTCTGCACAGAGCTCTCAACCTTTATGGTGGTCATTCACTACAAAATGCCATTTTATAAAGAGCAAAACCAAAGAGGAATGTGCTGCATTAGGAGTGACCATCAGGCATAGCTAACCAGACCCTTGTCACACCACCTCCTAGCAAAGGTTCTTCATTCACTGGAGCTATTTCATTCTGAGGCAGTGGAAAATGTATTTTCATAGACTGTGTGATGCTCAATCTTTCTTCCTTGTTTATCTCCTTCCCCTCCATTCCCCCCAAAAATTCAGGCTGCAAGTGAAGTCGTAGATGTCCACATCCCTCAGCACAGCTTCCCTGAGTTAGAGCCTGCCTCCACAAACTAAAGCTCTTTTAATAGCACTGTCAATGAGAGATTGCATATCTTGTTAAGTGCTATTCAGATGCATCCACAGACGTTCACTGCTTCAGAAACACATCTCTTCCTAATAATATAGTTGGCTACATTATCTTATTTGACACTAAAAACTTGAGATGATTGATGGTAGCTTAAATTCTGAATAGACAAAAATTATAGAGCAGCTTTATAATCTTTTGCATTAGTGCCCTGRGGAAATGGCTGAAGTCTTTATCACATTCAAAGGACAGCATGACTGATACTAAACCTCTACCCTTCCAGCCAGACCAGCCTTCCATGAAGGTCTCAGGCAGCCTGGTTGAGAGTCTGACTAAGAATGGCYCTGAGCCCCAGTGTTTGATCCTCGGGTGCCACACTTTCATCATCCCCAACTACTGCTTTGCAGTATTTCTAACATATGTGCAACTAAATCAGGATCAAGGAACAAAGAGAGAGGAAGGATGATGAAGGGAAAAGARCAGAGCAAGAAACTTCCCTTTACCTTGGGTATAAATTACAATCCTGCTGAGAAGTAACACAGTGTTTGCTTCTGGGACACACCAATACTGCAAAAGATCTGAGGAATTATATTCTAACAGCAAATCAAGAATCTGCCCCAAGAGAAAGAGTGAATATACTGGCAATTGTGAAGGGTAGGTTTGGGAAGGACTGGTCTTTTAAATCATCTCTGGAAAGAGCAAGATTCATTACTTTGAGAATCATAGATACTAAAATAAAGTAGAAGTTTACTCAGTCCTAAATCTCTTTTCCTAATTTGAAAAAGCAGTCCATACTAAAGCTTTCTTTCTTAAAGAAAAAAAAAAACAAATGTGTCGGGCAAAAGGAGCCTCTCACCAAGAGAAACAGAAAGGAGCTCAAACCCTTGAAAGCTCAAAAGTCAAACCCTTGAAACATCTCATATAATATTAATACAAGTACGGATAACTATTTGGAGTCCATGTGAGAGAATAGGAGACACACAGGAAGAGAGAAGTGGTCACCAAACTGCAAACTGTAAGCTTCCTTAAGTTTTTGTTTGTTTTATTTTGCCAGAGAGTAGTGTGTCCACTGTTCCTCCATTCAACCCATGGTCCCTTATCCAAAATCACCATTTGTCTCTGCCTCCAAACTCCAAATTTTTATGGCCATAAACAACTCCACAAACTCTCCTTTTCCGCCCTGAAGAATTGAAAGACACAACAGCTAGTGAGGAAAGGAGATCTCTCTGAAGCAATGCTCCCTTTAATCAATGAATATCACTGTTRCATCAACTCTGTTTATTGTCCTCCCTTCCTCTGTATGAAGCTGATTTCTACTAATCCACACAAATCTCTTTAGGCTGGGTTTCTATCACCAAAGAGAGAGGAGACAGCTGCTCCAATCTATTTTAAGCATTGAAGGCTTCCTTCTTAGGTCCAAGCCCATCCCAGGACAGAGATATCAAAAAAATTTGGCAGAGTAAATGCTAGCCTTCATGCTAAGCTCTCTAAATGACCTAGAAATTCACATWAAAATTTCACAACAGTTCACTTAAGTCTGTCCAGCTAAACCTCGGTGTCCCATGTTTCACCAGAAGCTGCCCAGTGTTCTGGGAGGGCTTTTTGCCCCGTGGTTTTACAGCCCTGTGCCAGACCATGCCAAACCAAGCAAACAAGCTCTGATTTRTATGAAATACAAAAATTATTAGTAAATGGAAGGTTGAAGTGAAAATGCAGGAATCCATTCTTTATTGTAACTGCTGGACTATGGTGTGACCACACAGTTTCTCCAACTCAGCAGGGCAGCAGCTGCTGGCTTTAGGTGAGGTCCCTGCACATAATGTCCCTGTGTTACAGCCTGGACAATATGCAGGTCCCATCAAGTAATGTTAAGTGACATCACCAACAGCAAAGGCAATACAACATGCATTGTGCTGCCTACATAGTCTTCAGCAAGCTTGACAGGGCACAGAACATTTTTCCTCCCACAACCAGAGGAAAATATCATCTCCTTGTCTGTCTTTATTCAGCTRGTGTCTTGCCTTTTAATTAGCCTATAAACGTTTTGGAAGGGAGAACACTCATTCTGATTCTGCAGTGGTGCAGAGCAGAGGGCTTCTGTTAATAGCAAGGCCACTTTCATGGTGCTGAGATGAGAGCCACCATCAGCCCCAGTTTAGCAGCTTTGCTGTCACTTGGTTTAGCTGGACTCCACACTTTGCAGGCAGTGTGGCTTCCACGTGCATTCTCCACATGTGCTTGAAGAGTTCATCCACTGCAGCATCATTCCTTACCCAACAGGCTGCTCTCCTGCACCAGTGCACATCTCTTCCCCCTGCTATCTCACCCCCCATTAGTTGCTTACTGGTGATTAAATCCCTTTTAATAAATGGCTCCCATTAAACTGCATTCCTCTGTCACTGTGAGACACATAAAATTAAAAACTGACTGTCTTTAATCACACTAGGCTTCATCTCCATCTCTCAGGCTCCACTTATCAATAATTAATATAAGACTGAAATCTATTTCAATTTCAAAGATTCAAATGTTACAATTTTTAATTTAAAAGAAAAAAAAAAGGAAAAAAGAAAGAAGCCACCATCACCCTGAGATACAAAAACAGTCAGATTCACACAAAGGAAAAGAGAATCTGGCAGTACTGCAGCAGCCTCCAAAARGAGAGAAGGGGCTTGAATGTGACAATCAGTTTTCCTCATTGATTTATAACTAACGATTTTTCCTCTCAAGTACTCCCACACAGAGGAAAAACCCCAGTGTTCCCAGGRACTACAGAGATCTGCACTGTAGCTCAGGGCCTTATTTCTTTTGGTTTTACTAAGTCCCCAGAGCAATGACAAACAGCACACTGCACTGCCCAGCCTGGTATCGTCTTTAAAATAACTTCCAGTCCTCCGATGCTCCAAGGGAAATTCACAACCAGCACTTTCCTATAAACACAGTGGCAGAACTTACTGGTATGAGCAAGGATTTGGGGCAAGTCATCAGCCTGGTTCTTGCTACATTGTTTTATAAAAGACTAAAATTAACATAAAACCCCTTCTTCATTCAAGTGGGGCTGGCGCTTACTCAAGCCTTTTCCCACTACACCAGACCCAGCATTTCAGCCAATTCTACTWTTGTTGCATAGAAAATACAAGAAAGTCCAACACAAAAATATTGAAAAAAGCCACGTTTTCACCCCAGAGCAGCTCAGGGCTCTGTGTGAAGGTCTGATTGTGGCCATCCTTAGACCAGACCCAGGAACATTTCTGAGTGCAGTAAAGTCCTCTGCCAGCAGCACAACCTGAG
>NW_026623616.1:192766-249291 GCF_030028575.1 Malurus melanocephalus
AAAAAGAAAAAAAGAAAAAACAGAAAAAAAGAAAAAAGAAAAAAAAGAAAAAAAAACAGAAAAAAAAGAAAAAAGAAAAAAGAAAACAAAAGAAAGAAAGAAAAAAACAAAACAAAACAAAAAAACAAAACAAAACAAAAAAAAACCACCAAAACCAAACCTTTCCAAACCCAGGTTACTGAGCAATACCCAAACAGCACTGAGCATCCTGGCCTAACACTGTCACACCATAAGTCATTCCTCAGTAATCACTGTGCAGCTACACAGGACACAAAGGCACAACTTCCCCCTCAGAGTTACAGGGAAGAAATRTCATTCAACAGCCTTTAATTACTGCAGAACCACACAGCAACAAATGATGACCTGCCCACTGGTATAAAGTGGACCTATCATTCAGCACTTATTCTCTCGTAGTTACTAAGGGAACCTTTGGGTAATCCCACAGCGACTTTGGCACATTGTTGCTGTGGGGATTTTTATCCCAGCATATGGCCCATTTTCAAGATTTTTGGAAGGGGGGCCAGTATAGAGGAATCACAAAGAAACACTTGCTGAACTACTGTTATCTTCCTCATAAGCCCCCTGTTCCATGCCATTGAATTGTGGCAACACTGTGGTAATGCTTTCACTGACTGAGACGTGAGGGGTATAATTGCACCTTTGCCCTGCACATCTTGTGGTACTTGTAATTATATCCCATTACCAAGGAACACAGCAATTTCAAACCTATTACCCACAGGTATCGTTTATTTCAGAGTTAAATTTATTACTTCAGTGSCAGCCTCCTTCTTAGCTCTCCTTTATGTATTCACGCTTCCCTAGTGAACAAACATTGAAAACAGAGTGAACTGAAAAGGTGGGATATAGGGAAAAGAGATGGGAGCAGAAGATGCAGATGCTCTTCTGGTCCTTGCTCCATTCTGTGTGYTGCTTTTCAGCCCATGAGGGCTTTTTTAAGGACAAGGAGCCTTAGTGCAAAAGGGGAGTAACTTTCCTGCAAAAACTTAGGCTGCAAAATGCAGCTGCTCCCAGGACAACCCTCATCTGTGATGGGGCTGCAGTACTGGCATTTGTCACAGTTACCCATGATTTCCTGGCTGCTGTGTTTTGTAAACCTTCTCTCTAAGTGCCTTGTAACAACTTCTRTCTGAAAAATTCACAAAATCAGAGGTATGCTCTAGTTCACAGCCAAACTCTAATGCAAAGGACTGCCAACTGGTCCGCAGCTGTATAACATGGCAGAGAGAAAAATAAAGCCTGTTTACTTCTGACTATTCAAGTCCCAACAAGAATGGAGTCACAGGAGGAAGGAAAAAATTGATCTTTTTCCCAATCTATATCAAAGTTTTTGAAGGAAACAAGCAGCCAAAAATATGGATCTTCACTGAATGCAGAATGAAAATACGTGCAGCCTTCCTGCAGGTTTCCCTTTCCCAGCCAGCAGAGATGCTCATGATGTTTGCCACCACCACTGAGCTCCTCCCAGGTTGTGTACRTTTCTTCACACAAAGCAGTGCAGCCTGTGGACCACTACAAACTCTGACAGCTTTTTATAACTCTTTAAAGGAAATTCTGGCAATCATGCACTGTATCCTTACATTTTCTGACACTCACCTACTCCAAAGGCTTGAGAGAAGGGCAAGCTTAAAACTCCTTACCTGCCTTGGCAGCCCTGAGCTTGCCCAGAGTGGAATGATTTAATAAATTATATGGAAATGCATTTATTCTGTCCTGACTCTCCTGTGTCAAAGGGAATGAAAAGCAAGGAGGACACAGGGCAGCAGGAGATACTCAGGACCATGGAGGTCAGTTCCCCMTCCAGGAAACTGCAGTGAGAACATGGGAACCATGAGAATCCCAGATGACACACATTTTAACTAATGACAGCAGATTTCTATTTTGAGGAACTCAAACAATACCAAATACTGAAAAGGCCAGGAAGAGGAGACAGAGACATTACAGACATGTGTCTCACTTCCTGCATTATCTTTGTGATGAATAACTCATCTCCTCATGTAACAATAGGTGCTCCAGCTCCTGGAGAGGAGCTCGTTGCTGTTCAAATGCATCACACTGCTATGGTAAGTCAAGCTCTAGGAGCAACATGGAAAGATAATGCTGGAACACAAAGAGAAGGCCTGAAGTGAGTTGTTATGGAAACCAGATTCTCACCAGCCCACACCACCAGATAAGGTCTCTCCCCTTGCATCTATTTGTCAAAATGCCCAAGTTGCTCAGGAGTCCCTAATGTCCACAGCTCCACTGCCTCACTCTGCATTCACTCCCAGAAGTTGCTGTCATTCTCTCTCAGTTTATCTAACATGGCTTAAGCACCTCCAGGGGTGGGAAAGGGCTCAGGGCCACAGGTCAGTCCCTTTGGCACTCTGGTGCTGGCAGTATCAGGTTTCAGTCAAAAGAAACAAGGTTCACTTTAATATGAACCACTTTTTTTTGTTGAAGTTTGCTAAAATAATCAAAATAGCATCAAAAGGGAGAGTGGCACAACCACACATTAATAGATGTTTAACAGAGTAGATGTATAGGATGGAGAATAGCTACTTCATCTGAGCTATGTAGTGCTGTCTTACACCCCCTGGGTTTTCTTATCAGACTTCTGCTGGCCTTTCCAGCAGCACATAGATCTTCTATAGCTAACATTTGCCACTATTGCCTCACATTAATGAGACAGAAAAGGCAAATTCTTACATATCCTTATACTGAAACAAGAATTCTGCATGGCAGTGTACTGGTAACAGCACTGGGTAAAGATCATTCTCCCAGAGAARCAAATCAGGGAGTTGGCTATGGCAGACTGCTAGGCAGAAACACTGCCTTTCCCATTGCTGACAAATTTTGGTTACATTGGTGGGAGAAGATGGGATAAATCTTTCCCTTACTTTCTGCTTGGACCCTCTGATTCCTATTGCCCAATGCTAGCAGTCAAATTGTTTTTCCAGGACTTCCCATGCAAATTCTCACCCCTTAAATTCAGCCACAAGATTAAAAGAACTTCACTTAGGCTGTCAAAATGCTTTAAGCTGACTGATGAGACACTGCATGAATCCTTTACTGAGTATCAGTTCAACCCTTGACTCTATTGTGTGCCCAGAGCTGCTTCCAGAACAACTTCAACCTGCACTGAAGGACTCACCACCAGCACCACAACTGCTCAGGATTAGACACTTTCAGACCTGATCTTGGGACTTGCTTTGACACAGGACCATCCTGGCTCCCTGCTCATTCTCCCTCAAGCAACTTTCCTTTCTACTCTACAGGTCCCAGCAGCAAGCCAAAGCACATACATGTCTACATGGGATAACCTAAGAATGCTCAAAAACATGCTTGGTTTTTGAGTATTCACCCATAAACAAGGCACCCATAAACCAACACCATTTAAAAAACATTGCTAATCTGTGCCTGAGGGCAGGAAGAAGAAACAATAGGCAGTAAAAGGTCTCATGCCAGCACAGTGGCCTCTACTTCTGCAGCCTTCTGTCCAGCTTGCAGGGCAACAGCAGCAACATCTGCTACAGTTAAGAATGCAAATGATTCTCTCTGCTGATTTCAGTCAGTCATAAGTTGCCAAAATGTTCATCTTCACAGTTGAAATTTTCTGGGYTTGGCCAGTATCCAGCAGCAATTATTCTTTGAAAGAACATGGCAGAAGTGATTTAACCAYTACAGAGTGCTTAGAATGGCATTCATCGCTATTATTCAAAAGTCACGACAGACAGAATTAAGCAGCTTTAAAGTCCACAATGTTTAGGTCTGAGAGCTAAAAAGCCAAGAGCATCTGCCAGGGGATTTCAAACATGTCCCTTTCAGCAAGCACTTGTATGCCATTTAGTGTGCAAAGGCTCTGAATCAGCACTAAACCTCAAGGATCCACTAAGATGTAGTTCAGGGAGGAAGAAAGGGCTRATGATTCTGTAACCAACTACTACCTCGTAAAAACAGTATTCAGGGCATTTTGCCAACTCTCTTCTAAATTAAATTACACAGGCAGGTAGTGTAAGAACTTGGGAAAACTTTTACAAATGTGAGTACAAGTTTCAGTAATGGCTCTGGAAGACCTTTCCCTCTGAAGGCAATATTTCCTGAGCAGCCAAGCAGATCCAATGGGTCACTGAGCCCAGAGAGGGAATACTTGCTCCCCCAATTCTTCCCTCACCCATGTTCTCAGCTTTGCAGCTCTGCCCATCCCTTGAAGCAGCTCCAGCATCCACTGGACCCACATTTCACCCAAGGAATTTGGCTCACTAACCAAGCTTTGAAAGGACTTGGAAAGGGACCTACTGAGCACCAAAGTAGAAGGTAAGTGGCAGGAACATGCCCCTGGAAGAGGCACACTCTTTGTTATTAGAGTGCTTCTCTCACTGGGAGCATTTTCACTCCAAATCTCCTCAAGATGGAAAGTTGTAGTCAAGCCCCACTGCAGGARAAATCCAGTCTTATAAGTAAAAATCCCTTTCTAGTAACCAACATTAGAATGACAGGTCTTTTCTTTGGTCTAATATCATATAAACCACTCTGCAACAAAATATAATGATGATATAATAGCACTACAGAAAAAGTTGCACAGGTGCATGTAATGCTCTGGCATTTGGAGTCTGAGGTGAAGCTTCCAGTCCCTGAAATGTGAATACCAAACATCTTTGCATTCAATCAGTGTCCACTGTCAGAAATCTGGCTATTTTGTCAGTGGTAATCTTTTGGTATCAGGAAGAGGAGGGACAAATGGAATTGGTTTTAATTAAGAGGAAAAAAATCATTTTTTTTCATCCTGGAAGACAGAAGAGATGGGGAAAGGGATATGCAATGAATAAAGTTTTTGCAAATTTCCCTTGTATAAGGTAGCAAAATCCACACTCTGAAGGAAGATATAGATTGCAAATAATACACTTATAGATTGCAAATAATACACTTTCTGAGCTTACAGAAAGCACAGGATGGGCGAGCAATGGCTACTGGTTGACTTTGTTCTTCCAAAAAGTTCTGAAAATTCTTGTAGACTAAAACCACAAGAGAAAGTTCAACACATCTCATGAAAAAAAGTATAATACAGATTTTTTTTTTTTTTTTAAATTAATAAAATATTTTTCCTTTGGTAGTTAATCCCATTCTACAGTGTTTAAAACACATTTGCAAAGGTAATGATCCCCATACGTAAGCACCGAGTTAGCCACCTTTCCCAGGCAACTTTGACTATAAAAAGAGAAGGGAAAAATGTCAATAAACCTACAACTCAACAGATGTGAGACCAGCTAGAGGAGGGTGGGCTAGCCACACTCTCAAGGATATTTCTCTTCCACTGCTGCAGTGACTCTCAGATGTGCATCTCCACCAGCTTGCAGCCTGCAGAAACTCTATCCCAAAGGATCAGGCTGGGATTCCAGTGTGCCCCAATTCTGTGCAGAACAGCACCCCAAGATCAAGCAGCAAACACATCTTGCATTCTACTGAAACACGGCCAAGGGCTACACTGCTTTTTTTTCTGCAACCAAGCTATTGGGAAACAGTAGCATTGCCCAGCACAGCACAGAACCCCTCTGGGATTTGTCATCTTGCTTTATCTGACTGCTCTATAACACTCAAAKGAATGCATCAAGAATCCTAGTTCAGTTCTCACAGAGGCTGTAAGTTTGGCAAATGGTTTTGAAGGCAGCCTGTGATGCACAGAGCACATTCTGTGCTGTTTGTTCTGTGCACACCAATATCAGTGACCACAGAGAGCCTCTCCTGATTTCCACAGCTTTCCCACGTGRGACAACTGGCAAGATTGTGACCTTGTTCTGCACAATGGTTTGATTTGGATAATCCCAAGACTGCTCACAGTCATTTACATCAGTGGTATTGTAAGGAATTTCAGAGTCATTTTAATTTTTAAAAAGTCAGATTTGTAGAGTCAAAAAAGTCAAGGTAACACCTCCCTTCACACTGTTAACCACAGTCTCCCAGCCATACCAATTTTAATGTAGCTTTATTATACCATTTTTCCATCCCCTGCCCAGATCTTACCCCATTTAGTCCACAGGATGGCTGGGACTTGCTGAATGTGTGGCTATTCAATCTTTCTTTTTCCTTTCATTATTCATGGTATGGCCTTACATCTTATTTRTCATACACTAAGCCACTCATTGAACAAGGCAGAAATCCTGCAATAAGAACAGCCTGTGAGCATCTAAAGACTGYATTGTAATGCTGGTATTTCCTGACTTCTGTACATTTCATTTCACTCTTGCTTTAATCCAYGTCTTTTGTGCTGAATTTCATTGCCTCTTTAAAAGAGAAAAGTGGRTAAACAAAGAAATTCCTTCACAAGCAACACATTGACAGACAGCAATAAAGCCCTTGTCTTTTATAAACGGGCAATTTAGAGCTGTGAAAATAATTGATTTTTTTTTTTTTTTGCTAGCAAATCAAAATAAGTTGGAGATTTTTTTTGGGTTTTTTTTTTTTTTTTTGTGCTYTAAAAAAACATGCAAAAATTAATCTAAGTTAAAGTTAAAAAAGCAAAAAAGCCCCACCAGATGAAGCCTCTGAACTAACTTGTTTGGATGAACTGAAGTGTTGCATCAGAAACAGATTATTCTGTTTTAGGATTTTTTTACTTTCAAAAATAAAGCTTGCATTCCTCTGATTTTCTTGGAAAACCCCCAAAGTTTTACTTTTATCTTCTGTAATACCCACTCCATGAGTATGAAMTCTCTGCCTAAAAAGAGTCTGGGGGTTGTTCTGGGCAGATCAAGGCTGAGATGGACTGAGAGGCTCAGGTGATGCTTGTGCACACACCTAGACATAATGAACAAATCCATGCCCCTCCACCCAATTCTTTGAGCCACCATAAGCATGGAGATCTGACAGAATAGGAAAAAAAAATCTTTGCCTTCTTGCAGGAGAGAAGTACAAACTGGAGCATCTCTCTTACAAGACATGCTGTTTTTGGCTGTTCTTCACCATGGCTGGTGTGGGATTTTGGATTTGTAAGGGGAACACATTCACAGTCTATTGACATTTACAATGGCATTACACCTCACCAAGATTTTCACAGGCTSATTTGTTCCCAGCAGTGCAAGTCACAGCCAAATTATAATTTAAAAAGTTAGAAACTAAATCCATTTGAAAAATAGTTAGCAAATAAAGAATTCTCATAGCTCTAATTTCTACTTTTCAAATGGGAGGGGGCAGGGCCTGTGTATCAGTTCCCCCCAAAACCCTGTCCAGAAGCAGACAAGGACACCCAGTTTCCCTTCTAAAAGCTGCCAATATCTTAAAGATGTTAAAAATGTGTAAAAGCAACAAGTTCTCTACATCCTGGATAGAAGTCCWCACTGACAGTCCAACTACCTCCACACCTATGTTGACTTGTGTGATAACTCAGGTTTTTCTTCATCTTTTGCCTTCTGTCCCAGAAAGGTTTATTAACCCAGGCAGAAAGCTGAAAAATGCCTGGAACCAGCCTATGTCTGTATGGCATTGATGGTACTAAACTCTGTCAAACTCAAGCTGATCTGTGCAGATCCCATGTGSCTTGCCCTTGCACCCAAGCAACCTGTTTTATTTACAGGCTGTTGTCTGGGGATGAATAATTCAGCATTAATTGATTCCTTTTTTTTTTTTTCTTTGCCAAACAGAAATATCTTTAATTTACAGTTTATCTAAAACRCTGAATTTTCTTGCCAAGATGTTCTACCAGATATCCACAACTGTTTTTATTCAATGTCATTTTATTCTTATTCTTTCATTGTTTTCTTAGAATAATTAAAAGAATGAGATGTTAAGCAAAAAAAGTCAAAATATTTTGAGGAAAAAAAATACTTCTTTTCTGAAAAAAACTAAAGGAGAAAATTTTTGCTCTTCAATTTGAGAGGGGCAGGGCTGAAATACTTCACAAATCAGTTAGGTCAAGGAAACTACTCATTTTTGCTGAAGGAAACACACAACCAAAAAATGTTAGCCAGATCCATTTGAAATTTAGCATTTAGAGTGAAAATGCGTGTACAACTTTAGCTTTATGCATAGGTGCATGCCTCACCAACAATAAATTGAACAGAACAGGGCACAAAGACATTGCACTAAATTGCATACTGCAGCCTCCAATTTTGTACTTTCCAGTATTTATGGGTAGCTGTGGAATTGGGGGTGCGCTCATTTTTCACATGCAAATGGTCATTTGCACATCCAGATATGCCTGAAAAATTAAAGACTTGTTTGAGCACTGGTGAAATACAAAACTCCATSTTCTGAATAAAAGCATTAAAGGGGAGGGAGGAAAGGCAGAAGCATTATGGGAGAACAAAACAAATATATAAGAGAACAGCTGAAAGATGAAAATTCTCAWAAAAGCATCTCTATGGGTTTGGAATAGTCTCAAAGAGAAAGACAACATAACTCAGTTGAAAGCCTGCCCTTGGCTTCTCACATGATCTCTTAAGATGAAGATGAACACATGTGGTTGATTGAATGAAGACCCTTAAACACATTATACCTTCATATTAATGACAGTTCCGAAAAACAAAACACTTGGARGAAGCATTTCAAGTGGCCCAGCACACGAGCAGCCACCACCCCATGCTGCTGCCTGATAGAAGGGAAGGGCAGCGGCCTCCACTCATTGTCAGGGAAGCTACAGATCTGTGTCTGCTGGATTTATTTGATTTTGGCACCCAACTCTTCCCTCATACCCCACAGGTTGTGAAGAAATGGGTGTCGAGCTCCACAAAACAAAGCATCCAAAAGAAGCAGGGAGTACTCCTGGTGCATTTTGTCAAGGGGAAGCAAAGGACCAGCCAAAATCTGAGGCCACTTCCATCCCTGCTTCCATCTCCAGCTCATTCACAACACACTCCCTCAAAATGCAAACACACACATGCTGCCAGCCTTAGTTCCTTCCATAGATGATGACATCAAATTGACAGAGCTGTGACTGCTTGACACCCAAGCTGATAACACAACGGCACTTCTGAGCAGCRCTCGAACAATAGGCAAGAAATGTGGCTCCCATAAATGGGTGAATTTACAGCTTRCTGTTCAAGAAATAAATAAACCATTACCCACAAAGCATCGTTTCTCTTTGAAGTACGTCACCTGTCACTAAAGGTTAAATAACTGTCGRCTGCTCATGCAAGGCTGGCGGGGGCTGGTTGCAGCTTTGCCACTTCTTTTAGCTCTAATGGGGACTGTGCAGTTATAACCCTCCTGCTTTAAGGAACACGACATAAGTGACTGTCAGCAGTGGGAAATGGATCACCTACTACACGCCTGTTATCGGYGCATTGTTATGATTTTATGGAGGAAACAGGTCAAAATACAGGAGGCAGCAATCAGCACGAAATAATGGGTCAACTGCTGTGACTGACAGGACAAAACACAGGAGACACCAGGTTCAGATTTGGGAGCCAACCCATAAGAAAAGCAAAGGTCTCTTCTCTTCAAGGTACAGTCATGCCATCAGTCTGTGTCTTTGGCTCCCCATTCATGAACCAGGGACAATCACTCATCATTTTGTTACTCAAGGATGCTTTAGAGGACGTAGGAAGAGAGGTTCATAGCTTTTACCCAGTAAAAGGGAGTAGGGGTAGGTGAATACAAGCACAAAGAGCACTAGGGAGACCACCACTAAAAATTCAAATCCTACAGCCACTTAAGGACATGGCATCTTGCCTTTTTCTCCTCCTGCCAGTAAAAAACCTGCACCTAAAGTTTCACGTGAAGTCACTTTTCTCCTTCCTGCTAGCTCTGAAAAGAAAAGGTCAGCTTAAACCCCYGAACCACACACAGGAGATGTCAGTAGGACAGGAAGTTTACTGATGGAATGGTAGTCATCAGAAAGCACAGCAGGCATCCAGACAGTGAGCTGAGAAASTACATGCTTCTAGAAATAAGGCTTCATGTGAACTTGGTAGCCTGCTGTTTTGCAGAGTCTCAYGAGGACAAAGAAGTGGGCAGAAATCACTTGCAAAGTCCCTCAGGCATTGGTGAGAAGTGATGGTAACCTTGTCAGACAGGTGATGCTGCTTGCCTTCTCCCTATCTAGAAGAAGAAGACGTGGATTTACAAATGAGAAAAGGCATTTTTACATCAGGAAAGGTATTTTATATACTTGATATGGGTAGAGATTTGTGCCTAGGCAGCCACACAAATCCCATGAGGCATGAGTACACATGTCCTGCAGAAGTTCCCTCACCCTGTAGCTGGCTCACTAGGCTCAGTCACCTGCCTCCCCAAAATTCTCCCCSGAAATAAAAGACATCAGAGAGATTGACAGCCTCATCTCTCAGCTGGATCATCATTAGCCCTAAAAATGTAACAAAATGGTCCATTACTGATTTTCTGCAATGTATTATTACCCTCTCAGGCTGACAAACAATCAGAAATTATTTTTCTCCCAAATCTCAACACCATTCCAGTTGTGTCTCAGCAAGAGCTCCCTCCCCTCTCTGAAGAATGGGTGCACATCACAGGGAATCACTGRCCATTCTTCATTTCCACTTGAGAGGGAGTTACTGGAGCTGAGGGTCTGACCTACAGATAACCATAGATTGTTAACTGAGCCCCAAGAATATTGAAAACCAGAACTCCTTTTCAARAATCTTCACTCAGCTGTTTTTCAAAGTGTCCATGTGGCTAATCAGCACAAAGGGCATGCTGTGAGAATAAAAGGATTGCCAGCATCCCAGAAGCAGACAGACATTCARTAAGAGGAATAGAACTGATATCTAACAAGTCCTGAATCCATTTACCTCTCAAAACTGTGCCATCTTCACCACTCCACCAGAAGTGGAAGCAGTAAAACTGTATTCCTGATTGTACCAGGGGAAGGAAAAGAGAATTTCTTCCAGTTTGCAAAAATCCCATTTGCATGTTGCATTTCAAGCATCACACTATTCCTAAAACTCCATCCTCCTCCCAGCCCTGTGCCATTCCCCAGTAATCTGGGTTTCATGGAGTTGAATGAAACCTTCAGGGAAGAGGAGCAYSATGCAAGAGGAAGCACAGASAGACATYCAATAAGAGGAATAGAACTGATATCTAACAACTCCTGAAATGTTGTAGAAATGCAACATTACCCTTTCTTACCAGGTAAAGCCAACTTTTGTCCTSGGGATGGGCTTTCAACCTGCAAAGAGCCTGGCAGCAAGAACGGCACGCAAATGTCACATGTTTGCTATCCTCTCCATCCCCTATTTTCTCTAGGAATACTCCTAGCTGTAGAGAGCTGTAGTGTGGCACTACAAACAGCAGTACTGTGCATTTCAGAGGTCTCCTGTTCCAAACAGGAAGCTTGGTAGTTAATGTACCTTCCCCCATGGATCCACCTGTGAAGCTCTCAGTACCAAATAGRGGATCTGACAGGAGAGGGGGCTCACAGACAATTCTTTCTCTTAAAACCTTTATCAGTGTTTGCAGTRCTCTCAAGTTCAGATAAATTTGGGCAGGACCTAAGCCATTTGCCCTTAGAGGAGAAATAATAAATTATTCAAGCCACAGACATCACCCAAATGCGGACTTACGAGAATATTCTGTTCTCTATCAAATTTCATGGGCCAGTGGATGTGGCAGCACAAAAGTGTGCATTTCAATGCAACAAGCTGTATTCTCAAAGACATTTGTGTTCCCTTCCTTCACAAACCCTTCCAGTACCACCCAGCTAGACAGAAACATGGATTTGGCACCGTTCCTCTCACTTGACAGCCAAGAGACAATCCAGAGGCCAATTTCCCTAGTGCCCTGACAACCCTACAGGGATGGAATATTCATTTCCATTCCCATGCCAATGACAAGCACGTTATAAATTGTGTTCAATCCTACCACCCCTTGTTTATCTACCATGACAGKCCTCTCTGGCTCTGGTGTGGCAAGGAGCCCAGAGGGCACGCATGACCTTTTTCAAGCTGTTCCAAGTTGTCATAAGCTCTTCTGCCCCCATTTTTATTTCCCAACATTTTATTCATGCCCTGCCCTTCTCCCTCTATCACCCCAACATTTCTTTACTGCAGTCCTCCTAGAACATTATCTTCTCCTGTCTCCCTGTCCATGAATTACAGCCTCTCTTTCCTCTTCTTGCTCACTTTGATGGTGTTTCTTATATTCCTGTCCTCCATTTGCTGAGCAGTACAAGCTTTTGTCTAGACATTCCATTAACACCACCTCCAACTTGCTGCAATGCTGAAAACAGATGAAAACTGGGCTCTCCTCTCTACRTCCTTTCTCTCTGCTTTCATTTATCTTTGCTCCCTCACACTTTTTACCTCTTCCAGTCTTCTCTTTCCCCTTTCTCTCTTCAGGCACACAGTTCTACCTGGCTCTCTCTTGATTTGCTATCAATTTTTGAGCTTACTGTTTTACTCATCATCCAATCTCCCATCAGCCCTCTCTGAAAATTAAGGTCAGAGTTGAGTCCTTTGCAATTGCCCCATTGCTGAGTCAAACCAAACGTCACCTACATCAGAATTTTTCTTTCAGGGTCACCTGGCAGGGTAAACTAAGACATCCTGTGTTTCTTGCCAATGCTCAAGTTTCTGAACCAGCAGAGAGATAGAATTATTTATAGAGACAGCTTATGGGGATGCTGTTGAAATGACAGCTCAACACTTCAGAGCCAACCCCTCCAGTATTCAGATGGAAATGAATTAAAAATGTGGGAGAAACAGGAGTCATGGCAAATACTTTAGCTGGGATTTGGTTTCAACAGCAAGATTTGGAATTTTCCCTCTTAAACAGATAAAAGAAAGGGGTGTCAGAACCTTTGATCCTCACAAATATAGGAAGCTGTATTTATAGCAAATGTGAAACTCATCTGATTCTTTGACCTCCTAGTGTCAGAGCTATTAATTTTACACAACAATCAGGCAACTCACCAGTGARTGCCAAGACTTGTGGGTTTGTAGTTTCACTCATTACCTACTAAGACAGAAGAATGGACTAATGCAAACCTCGGGAAAGTCTAGGGTTGCAATATCTCTGATAACCCTCATTGTACAGATAGAGCAGGACCATTTCTCAGGTAGCAACGTGCAGATGACAAGACATAAAAAGCCATCACGAGAAAAATAATGACTAATTCCACAGGAAGATGGTGCTGGTACTAAAAAGGAGGCTGTTCCACTTTTACCCAAGCAGCCCTCACACCCAGCACAGGATACAGGATGGTTAGGGAGTGCATTGCATTTTTTGCCTGATTTAAGGAAAAACTGGGATGCTATAGGTCATCCTGACTGACAAGAATCTGGGACCTGTGGATAAAGACAGAACACRTCCTCCTGCTGCAGAGATGTATTTCTATCATGTTCTGTATAGGATGGAAATAGTGAGCTTGATGGATGTAATTTCCAGAAYAGGAACGGGACTATAAATTAACAGCCTTAAATCATGGGCAGCAGAACTGGCTCAAGCCCAGCTTCTTAAAAATCTTTTTGGTCCTGGATAAAAGTATTGACTGAAGCTTTCACCAAGGCTGGGTTTTCTGCAAGAATTGTGGCACCCAAAACAACAGAGAGCTCACTGTGCAGTTTCTCTGTAGCATCATTTCAAACAGCTACTTCCTTGGATATTTCCTTAAAATAGAGGACAAAACCTTTTAATCACCTAATTTTGACACTTTTGTTTGGAAAAAAAAAGATAATGCATTTCAAATGTGAATGAGACAAAACAAACAAGAATGGTTTCCTAAGTTTTCTTTTGTTAAGGGTCTAAAAGGAATAGTCAAAAAAAAAAAAAAAAAAAAAAAAAAAAAAAAAAAAAAAAAAAAAAAAAAAAAAAGCATATAGAAGGCTAGCTATTGCACCAAATTGAGAGGCTGCTTAGACTTCCTAGCAAAAGAATAGGATCGTAACTCAACAGGCATTTCTGAAGGCAAAAATGCAGAGAAATGACAAAAAGGGAAATCAATGGGATATCGTATTACCTGGCTATAAAGTATTCAAGTAGGACAGATCGGGGCCAAGTTTTCTCCTAGAAAAACTCCAATGACTTCAGGAGAGTTATGGCAATAAAGACACCAGTCCTCTGAGGCAGAAACTAKCAGAGCAGCAACAGTCAGCTCCCACAGTGTCTGGTGACCTGACATCACTGCAGACACAGAGCCTTAGTTCAGCATGTCTTAACAAAAAATACCACAATATAAACATATTTTCAAGTTTAATACCCACTTTGTCTTCAACAAAAGGTGTTTACTCCACAATGAAGGCAATCAAAGGGGAAAAGAAGCCTAATGTAACTACCTGATCAACAACATGAAAGTTAAACAATTTTAGYTTAAGTGCTTCTTGAAACTGCCAGTTCTAGGGTACAGGAATAATTGAAAAACATTTTTTTCCACTAATTCAGGTAAGTTAGAATAAAGACAGTTATTGAAGAACTAGTGCATACCAATGACCAGAATATCACCCAGTTCATGTTTTTAATACGGCAATCAGAACAAAATCTCTGAGTCCTTTAGATGCATAAGGTACTATCACTTAATCAGAAATCAGTAAGACAGTAAACACCAAACATCCCATTACACCTGAAGTGCAGTGTAGGACGTGATAACTTGAGAACATTTTTACCTGTATGTGCTACCAATTTGTAAAAACAAGTAACAAGGTGAAAAAAAAGTTTCACAAGTAAAAAGACTTCTCTATTCTAAACTGAACAAGACAATTCTGAGGTCTCTGATCAAGCTGGGTACACGTGCAGCAAAACAGACCCGTCCTGTTAAAAAATATAAGGAGCCATAGAGCAGAAAACTCAGTTTGAACTGTCCCCACCTATATCTGCAGCCAGTATTAATTGTAACCCCTCAGGGAAGAGAGCTGGGTGTCACTGGGGACAGCTCAATGACAGCCTGATCAATATGCACAGGCAGTAGGAAAGGGTGAGGGGAAGCAGAGGAAATGCATGGCTGACAAATGTGCCCGAGTACATTCTGGTACTGCCATATAAATTAGGGGTATGCTCTCATTTACAATGCTGCATTCAGCTCCAGCCAACAATCCCCATCCCCCTCTGTGGCACCACACAGCTAAACCATCAGGGATAGAAACAACAGACAAATATGATTACTGCCTGCATGAGGCCACAGATGCTTCCAAGGACAAAGTTAACTTTCATTCTAGTGGGGCAGATGTCTTTGCTATGGAAGATGACTTAGGGACTCCCTGAGGGCTTGTCTTCAAAGACAAGCTGAATCCTGAGTCATAACATCCCTGAAAAAGTACTAATTTCCAGCTCAAAGATGRCGAAATAAGGAGGCCAAGTGATTTCAGCATTCATCGAGGGGGCTTCAAACACAGGTGATCCACTGAGGTTACACAATCTGCACTGACCCAGAAAACTGCTCTGGAGATCTTCATTCCTGTTTGAGACACCAAGCACACCTTTATATGAGCCAGCCACACGAGAGATGGCTTCTGTCTGCTTTGTGAGCCTCTGTCCTTGCCAAAGCAGATGACAGCAGTGTACCTTGGCCAGTATGTGTGAAAAATACACTGGCACCTCCCACCCAGCCTACTGCCAGTGCTTGCCTCCATCCTTCACAATTTCATACACCAAAATCAGAGCATCATCAACCTGCCCAAGGGTCACTATCCCTGAGCTTTGTTTACCAGCTTATCATTCAAATGAGTCCAAGCACACCATGAAATAAAGCTCTTCCTTTTCATCAGATGTGCAAAGTTTCTTCTCTCCACTTGCCTCTGATAAATTTAGAAAGAAGGGGATGAAAACATCCTCCTTGGGACAGAAAATGACCTCCCAAGTGCGACACTTGGCTTCAGCACTATCACATCATCATTTTCCAAGTGATATTCTCAGAAGCYAGTCTGCCATCATTAAAGAAATTCCCACAGGTGTAAACTGTGATAAACATTGAMTATTCCTTACAATTTCTAGAACTGTTATGCCACGCCCATGACTGCATTCTAATTATCCAACTGAGAGGTAGAAGGACACATGGCTTATTGTTTCCAGCCAAATTCTTGGGTATGTCACTTCACCAACCAAACTGTTCACAAATTAGTGAAACCAAAATAATTCAYAAAATTTCTTTGAATAATCTCAAGTAGTCAATCGATTGAGAGAGAGCAAGAAATGATGATGATCTGCTTACCAGCAATTCTGAAACATGAACTGAAAGCTGAAGTTATTAGATTTTTTTAGAAAAAGTTGTTTGAAAAGAAAAGTGTGAATTTGACTGAACACTGCAGAATACCTTTGAAGTTGAGTGGATAACAACAGGCTCAAAAATGGCCAAATTTAAATAAAGACAGAATGTTCTCAAAGCTGTCATGATTTTTTTCTCTCTCCATTACCTATAAATTGTTTACCCAATGCTCCATGCATGTTATCACTGCTGACAACATAGTCAAATGCATGATACCAAAAAAGAAAATGGCTTGTTCAAAACAGGCTGTGGCTGCATAYAACTTTAAAATGTTGAGTTTACTTRCTCTTCCTCTTCTGACAAATTCACTGACCTATGAATTTCCTYAACCATTTTTTGCAAGCCTTTGAAGTTTTTGGCTTTCCATTTTTGTCTAACATTTTCAAGCCATTTTYAAAAATACAGTATTTTCAAGAGAGGATATTGAATATGCATTTAAGCCTTCAGGGGTTTTTTGGGGGCTCTCAGATAAGCATCTAAAAGTTCTGGGAAGCTTAACTTCATGCACTCTTTTCACCAGTTTGTCAGGAATCAGTTCACAGTATTTCTCCCCACCTCTTATTCACTTAAGAAAAGAAGAGAAAAAGTTATTTCTGCAGGTACTACTTTTACTGGCAGGAGATCCAAGAGAAAACATTAATAAAAAGCTGTTCCTCTTTTTCTGGGATACGAGACAGACAAACAGAAGCTCATTACAAAGCCCTGGGATGACTAATTCCTTTTGTTGCAGTAAATGCTGACAGTTCTCCACCCCCACACAGACACATCTTGATTTCATTAGATACTGCTCAGATATGTATTCTGAGKATTTCAGAAGGGATGCATGTCTGGCTGAAAGGCTGAATGGGAGAAGGCAGASTATTTCACTGGCCACACACAGCAGGGACAGAGCACACAAAATCATGACTGTTCCAAACCAAATTTCATTACCACTAGTTAATCGGTCAGCTCCTACTGACTGCTAAAAAAATGCATGGAGACCACTTGTCAATGTCCCTTTCCTTTTCACGTATGTAGTCAAACTCAGACTATGACAGTGCATTTTCCATTTACTCAGCAAACATCTCCCATAGATATACAAACCCATCTTGCACATCAAAGCCCACAAATCATAGCATAACACTCATTCTACCCTAGTGATTAAAACACAGCCCACTGTCCTAAATGGGTGTGCAAATTTTCTCAAATGACCTGGTCATCTATTTGTCTCTCTCTTCCCACTATTTTTTTTTTTTTCTTCAAAATCTACCTTGAAACAAGTAAAACGGATCTCTGAAGAATAAGTGCTCATCACCTTCTGACAATTAAGCTCCTTGAAGGGGTCTTCAAGGTGGGCAAGCAGGCTGGTGAAATGGCCCATAATCGCCAGCCACCACAAAAAAAACCTTGCTTATATTATATGAAACATGAAATAGCTAGAGACTCAAGGAATGCAACAAGGAATTCAACCCATAAAGCTTTCTTTGTGCGACTGAGAAGCCTCAGAAGTGCTTTGAAAGGGTTGAAGGAAGAGAAATTATTTTAACAANAAAAAAAAAAAAAAAAAAAAAAAAAAAAAAAAAAAAAAAAAAAAAAAAAAAAAAAAAAAAAAAAAAAAAGAGAGAACTTGAAAGAGAACAGAAGTTCTGAAGTGTGTGGGGGTGGGAGAAGTCTTCAGTGTTAGGAACACCAAAGAGATCTCTAACTCAAAGCTACCAGAATAGCTTAAACAAGCTGAGGTGACTGTGGCTTCATATTTGTACTACAGCAGCGACTGTAGTTTGTTGCCCAAGGGGACTTCACTGTGGATCTAACTGGACTGTGATTTAATTTGCAGAGGACCTAAAGGATGGCTACTCCCTGTATTCCAAAAAGAAGCAGAGAGAAGAGGGGTCATGTTTTTGCTATGTATGAGCTGCCCTCCTCTTCCAGCAGAGCAGCTCCCGGATGACCATGGTGGGGCTGAGATGAGAGAGGGGCCAGCAGTCCCTCCGCCGTGACAGCACCACAGCTTGAAATTCCAATTTCCTCATGTTCCCCTGGGGTAGTTTATGAGCCATTTTGGTTAGTGAACGTTGGCTCCTAAAATTAATGAGCGTGTCTGTTTTCAACATACGGTCAATTGCTGATTGTTCTGATGTGGTGAGCCAGGCTGATGAATACATACCACCCACAGATAAAGAAAGAGCTGGGCTTTCCTGCTGCGTGTYGAGGAAAGGGAAGAGGAAAAAGAAATAGCAGCAAAAATCCCCAAATAAACCAAATGTCAAAGGCACATCAGGGTAACGGCCCCCAAAAAATGCACTTGGAGACCAGTGCCTATGACAAGATGTATTCTGCTGCAGCTAGGGTTTTACTGAAGACTTAGATCWGGAGAATTTTTTATTTCTTACTATTTTTGTGTAGCCAACAACCCCCCCGAGGTCCTATAGCCCCCATCCTTAACTGAATACCAAATCACAGCCATGAAAAGGCATCTCCTCCTCACTCCACTCACTCATGGCAATAGGCAACAACATCAAATTCTCACACATCAGTCAATTTGCCCTCTCCTACAGTAGCCCCAAGCACCTGCTTATGCCAATGAATTCCCCAAGGAGGGCTCAGCACAGCTACAGGCACACATGATGTGGCCATTTCACAGTGACCACATGCACTACTTGCAAAATCACATCAGAAAGCAGGTACAGCTAGTCAACTCAAAATGTCAAGTAATAAAAGTTCTGATTTAGACTAAAATAAAAAGCCCCTTGCCAGTCATAAGATAKGCTGCCCACCAGTAAATTAAAAATTTTGTGCCATTGTATACATCACATGTATATGTGTTCACCTCATGAAAAATACATGAAGGTCTAAGTAACAGTAACAGTGTTTATGAGCCCATCACCTGCMCAGACATTCCCTTTATGGTTCTAATGAAATAACACAGAACAACAGACACCAGAGTCCATAGCCTTCTCAAAAGAAAAAAAAAAAACTTAATCCATATTCCTAAACCTCTTAACCCAAACTCTTGATGTCCCAAAATGAAAAGAAAATAAATTCCACCAAAACCAACATACTAGAGGAGCCCCCTTCACTGAAAAAAAATAAAGCATCTGCCAGCTTTGTTATACATCTGCCATGTAGAGATGAGGCTGGAGTGAGAGGATGAACAGGAACTGGGAGCTGGTAAAAGAGCAGGGGAGAGAAAGCAGATAGCACATGAGGCTGATGGAGCAGAGGACAAACAGAAGAGAGGGAAAAGCTGAGTGCAAGAGGAAAAGCTAAAGGGAGGTGAGGGATCGATCACAGAGTCTGTATTAACTCAGTCACAGGGCCCTGACGRTCTCTAAATGGACTGAGCTCTGCTCTCATGGTTTATGATACCAGCAGAACCACTTGATTGAATTACGGTTCTTCAATTGATCGCTCCATATCAGTAATACAACTTCTCTACTCACCAGCCAGCTCCTCTTACAAAGGCAAGCTTTGATGGCAAGGAATGCTTTCCTGACATTTTTTATCTGGAGCAAATCAGTGTAAGAGTGCAATTGCTTTCGTTGACATTTCACAGGGAGAGCAACACTGCAGGTACCACTGCCACTCCTTGATAGAAATGAAAAGGCAGAAAAGAAGGGACAAACACACTTGGATATACAATGTGCAACCCTTTGAACTAGGCAGAGATGAAGGCTACTTCCAGATAAAAACATGCCTGCATCCTCACACCATACATGCCTTCTTTTCAAGCTGTCCTGCTCATATCCACCTTTACTGAGCAAGCACTGATGCTGCCAAAAGCTGCAGCCTTTTTGCATTTGACACAGGGGCAGAGACATGCTGGCCTCATGCTTTGGTAAGGACAGAACAGAGTGCATCATGGAAAAGCATAGGAAGCCATCACAGGCAAGACCCCACTGTAAAAATAAAGGGAAAAGGCTGACATAGGGGTGGTGAACTGCACTGAAAGAAAAAAGGACATTTTGAGCAGTTTGAGACACACTGGTCTGGATGAAATGTCAGTGTAAACCCACCTAAAAAATTAAACCTTATGCTCATTCTCAAATAGAAATCAAATCTGAACTGTTACTTTGATAAGGTTTAATCTCAAAGATTAAATATTTAACTTTTTGCATTTATGACCAGCATACATGTTGTCTCCCTTTTGAGTATTCAGGTTTGGGGCTTTGCTTTTGAAAGTACCACAGTAGGAGAAAATTTCAGAAGATATTTGAAGAAAAAGAAGAAAAATGTGTCAATAGCAACTCTGCCTATATTTACAAGGAACTCTGCACTTCTTTCCAGAGGAGAGGATCGAAGACCAAGGAAAAATACTAAGTAGTCATGTATGAACACTGCAAATGCAGAATCAAACAAAACAGAGACTGCTTTACCTGCAGCAAGGACTTCAAACTGTCTGAACTGACAGAGGAGRGACTGTGGAGAAGGTGAGAAGTGTACTAACCATCAGCAACTCTTCACCTGACACAAGGACCCTTAATGCTTACCAGGCTGCAGAAGTTGGAACAATCACACCATTTTTCTGAGTTAATCGAAGCCAAGCTAACCCCAGGCCATTTTCAACTTCTTTTGGCCCATTACCTTCCCATCCTTCCAAGTCTAATAGACATGGCTTGTTAATCAGGTTAGAACATTGACCTTGCTGTATCTGTCTCCATTCCTAATAGCTGAAAAGTGGGCAGACAGAAAGATTACTTCAAAAAAAACCCTGATGCTTATAATGACAATTCACAAAAACCAGGGTCAAATCTTGAGCAATGCCATGTATCAGAGGGCAGTTCAGGCACAGGGCACTTCCTCAGACTTGGATCTGTAGCAAAGCTACTGTACCCTGAGGCAAATACATCGTTTCACTAGAAGTCGGCAGCACCTTGAGAAAGCAACACACACACACACAGCTAATATATTTCTAACTTCAGTAACTATCTCTTTTTCAGAACTGCCAAGACAAGTGATGCATCGATTTTCCTACAGCTCACCCTGCATGATTGGTATCAAGGCTGCGTAGGCGTCTGGTGAAGTGTTCACAAATTTCTCTGAAAAAGTGAAYACAAAGAAATCCACAACAATTCAAGAGACCAGTACAAAACCTTCTCCTTCAGCAAGCTCATGCTATGCAGCCAGAATTGAAACCAAGACATTTCTGAAATCTTATCTGAAGACCTTTAAAGAAAGCACCTGCAATATCATCTGCATGCACTTGGAAAGTAACCTTTGCAGAGGTAGCAATGGCAGGGCAGGCAAAATTTGCATTTTAGAACTAGACAGAGAAGCAGGCTGTAGAAAAATGCTGCAAAGGGAAAAAAAACATCTATAGGTGGCCATTGAGATCCTTGTTGCAGCATGGGACAGGTGTCACTCAGAAGGCTCATCAATGACTGACATTTTCTATCAAAGATTTAGGTTTGGCTGAACAATTGCTATCAGTTCCTGCCTTCTACAGCACAGCAGTGCTTTGCTCACTAGATTTAAAACCATATCTGAGACATAGCTCTGAAGATAAAGGCAAGAGACACAGGTGTGGCACCATGGGCTCACATTTGGATCCTGCTCCAAACAGCCACCCCTTTGTCCCCTCTCTTCCCCAGGGACACCTGCCTCTCATTTACAGAGTGAACTGCCCGAGGGAAAAACCACAATTCAGAAACTGCCACCCATATATATTAACTAATCCATCTCTCAGAGGTACAACWGCTCCTTCCAAGGCATTTGGCAAATGCCATTGTCCCTGGAGAACATCCAGGCCCAGAGGGAACTGCCTACAACCACCAATCTGTACACATAGAACT
Source organism: Malurus melanocephalus (assembly GCF_030028575.1). NCBI lineage: Eukaryota > Metazoa > Chordata > Aves > Passeriformes > Maluridae > Malurus > Malurus melanocephalus. The sequence goes on from NW_026623616.1 coordinate 214,682, forward strand.
CAGGTCCTGCATATTCTAAATCCAGAGCTGTTTATTCTATCTCACGGGCACAGCCTCCCAACATATTCCTCCTCCTCTCCAATGCTAAGATGTTGTGGTTTCATAGCGGGTGCAGATGCAGATTTTTTTTTTTTTTTTGCATATAAAGTTTATCATCTAATCACTCACAGAATAAAGTGCCAAGCAACACTGGAGTAATCAGACTGAATGCATAAATATCCTGTAGTTACAAAGTTTTTACAGCATATCATTTCTTAGTTAGTTTTCTGCTTTTACAGCTATCATCAGCAGTGACTTCAATCCCCTCCTAAACATTAAATGATCTCTTCAGAAATGATCTCAGGTGGGGAAGGAAGAGGGAAACGTTGTTCACCCCACTGCAGACACCAGCAGGCAGAGATGAAGGTGGTGAGCAACCATTACTTCCCTAGACCCTTTGGGATGCAAAATTCCCACAAACTGCTCATGACCTCAAAGAAAAAGATCCCACCCTCTGCTTGTACACTGGGAAGGCATCAAAGATTAACCACAGGTCCCACAGCCAGCACGAGCTCCTCTCTGCAGTGCTATAACCACTTGCAGAAGATGCCTTTCCAGCCCTTGTGCCGCTGGCACGGGTCATATTTACAAAATTTACGAGTCTTGCCATTGGTAGGGTAAAGCTGCTGCCTTCAGTGAGGTCTGGTGCTGTCCTCAGTTTCTGCATACAGCAGCTCAGTGTGTTACAGCACACCAGGAAAATTATTCCCTTTCCACACAAAATACGACTAGTCTAAGCCTATGCATGAATAAATAACAGAGTATTTCCCTATCAAATGCCACTATTTTAGTATCTACTTCCCTTTCCAATTTTGATGGAAATCCAGAAAGCTGGACTTGTATAGAAGGGAACRTTTTGAAAACTTTGAATCAGCACAATAAATTATTTAACACTTTCAAAAATTAAATGCTTACACCTTCTTGAATCAAGCATTTTGCTTCCAATTCTTGAACCAGTTTCCCTTTCTTACCCAAAAACAGCCATTCTCCAAGAAGGTGCTGTGTTTTCTCAAGGAGGACTTAAGTTTATTTCACTTTCTCATTGACTTGTATATGCAAGACTGACTGGCTCCAGGTTGTGTCCCCTGATGTAACATGGTTATTTAACCATCAATTCACCATCACTTCAACCAAAAGAAATCACAGTKTATCTTGGGAAACAAGGTTCAGGAATCCTGCCTGCTTTGCAGGAATGAGGGCAATAGGAAAACATTTCCAATGGAAATTTTCCAGCCAGATCAATCAGTAATCCCAAATGAAGATAAGTGCAAACATTTGTTTTCAAGGAACAGTTCTTCATGCATAAGAAGTACATTGACAACAGTTCCTTGACCAGTAAATTATAAATTTAGCAGAACAAGGTAACAACCAGGACCTGAGACATKTCATTGGGGAGGTGCTCATATTGAAGTGAACAGAGATGCTCTGAACACTTCTGTATTTCAGAGGCAGCTGGCTCATTTCTAATAGGGCATGCACTTCCAAAAATCCAATGGTTTAGAGATCATTCATACTCCATTTGCCATCTACGATATCAGCCTCACAGACACACGTTCTGGATCAGCTTTTTGTTTGGTAAAGACCCTGTTGAACTCATCCCTTTCTCCCTAGCATTCAAAATACAAGTTAAGAGACAGATGAATGAGAAAATGGAAAAGAACAATGCAAGAATRGCCTGAAGTTATGTCAGGRGAGRTGTAGGCTGGAGATCAGGAAAGGATTCTTCACCCAGAGGGTGATTGGGCACTGGAACAGGCTCTCCAGCACCAAGTGTGACATTGGACAACATTCTTGTGCACAGGGTGTGATTCTTTGGGCATCTTCAGGTTTACAATACCGAGAAATAAGCAAATCACAAGCTATGAACCAGGGAGGTGGGAGTGTCACAGTGTCCAAAATTAGAACCCCATTCTAGTAATCTCAGATGCAGGCACACCTGGCATATCTAGCAGCTCTAGCAAGAGGCCCTGAAACATCTATTAGCATCTGGCACCTACCACTGCAAGCACTTTCTCATGTGAAACAGRAGCAGCACTAGCAGCCAATTCCCACTGGGATTAGACATCATGCTGTCCCCCACGGGAAAAAACTCACACTGATAAATTGGCTAAAAACACTGAGATTTGCTGGTTCCATGGAAAACRCTGAAATATGAGCCACCTGCAAAATTTAAATAGGCCACATAAATAGGTCCTCATATCTCAGGCACAGCAGACACAAATAACTTACAGACCAAGCAGGCAGGCAGGGATGCTGCTGCTCTCCTTTGCCTGCTGTCCAGCAGGAGCACAGATTCAAGCATGCACATTATAACTCACAGCATTTCTGCAAAGCTGGCAGCAAGGGAGAGGGCAGCACACCTGAAGTGCTCTTCACTCTCATCAGGCCGTGCTGAAGTGGCCTGGGAGGAGCTGATTGCAATCACAGACTCCTGCTGAGCCAGACAGATACTACAGAASGCGGAATCCAGCTGGACTGGGCTAAGAGAGAGTAACAATGGCCACAAAGAATGAAGACTCCAAAAAAAAAAGAGATTAATTTAGAGATAGATACATGGTCCATCCATCACTCTGCTGTGTTCAAATCAAAAATCAGACTACATCCCAGGGCACTGTATTCATATGCAGGTAGCATAAGAAGGTGTGCCTGCAGAACAGCTCTTTTATGWGTCAGGCACACCAATCATGGGCTTCAGCTCAGGATTCCCAAAATCATTCTTATTATTTTATTTTTTTTTTTAAACAAAGCCCCTTCGCCTCCCGTTCAAGCCATATCAGGAAAGAAACACAGTAATTCACCATCATCATTTTAATTGTTAGCTCCTATGGGAAGCATCCCACTTCTGTAATGAATGAATGTCTGCCTAAATGTTCCAGGGCTCAGACTTCCAGTCACATTTAGGGAGAACTGCACTGACATTCCAAACTCAGATAAAGGTCAAAATTAACCATGACTTTTTCAGAAGACCTCCTTACTACTCCCTTGCAGCCATATGACAAAAAAACCACAACGAAACCAAATGGACAAAAACCCCAAACAAAATAAAAATATCAAAAAACCCACCCTCAACAAACAAACAAAACCCAGTAAGGAAACACTAACCACCTTCTTATATCAGACTGATTTTTAGAAACCAAGAATATTTCAGATAAAAAAAAAAGAAAAAAGTGTAGGAACAGGTAAAAAATATACATAGTTCTAGCTTATTTCATATTCTGTGCCACTTCCATACAGGGTTTCATATGCAGAAATGGCTTTAAAATTCCTAACAGATACCCTATTACYGCTTAGTATCTCCAAGGTCTGGCTGGCACAGTACATTTCTTTGATTCATAAACGACTTGTTGATGCTTCAGAGAGTGCCTGCAAAAAAGCTGTTCAGGGTTTTTGACATTCCAAGTTACCAGCCTGGCAAAACAAATCTGTGTCTTTCACAAAGCCCCTTCTTCATTTGACAGAGCCCTTGAAGGCAGCGGGCAAAGGCCTGAGCTGAGATGSCCACATCCATCGTCTCCTTTCTGTCTGTTCTCCTTGTGCCTCCCTGAGAAGTTGGATCAAAGCATCCCCAWGGGGACATCTCATTAAAAAGCAACTCCCTTCCTTGACCAGGTCACCAGCAGCATTACACAAGGTTGCGAGTTCTTGTCCATCAGACAAGATGCTTAAAAATAGCACAGGGACAGTACTCTCCTTCCATTTTTAATAAGAACAGTAGAAATCTCACAGAAGGACTCCAAAAGGATGGGGAGGATGGAAGGTTGTCCCTCTAAAGCACTTCTCCTTTAGACACACCTGACCACATTAAGAAAAAGCAGCTCAAAGACATGCAATTTAATGTTAAAGAAAAGGGAAGACACCCAACAAAACCCCAAGGGAGTGCTTCGAGCAGCAGAACTAATGAAGCCTCATTTTCTACACATTTGCATCTCATGATTGATTGACTTCAGTGCATAAGGAAGAGAAAACCCCAGCTGAAACTTTGCCTGCCCTTTGGGCATTTATAACAACTCACTCCTGTAGATTTTTACATTTATTAAGGTTTGAGTTCACGCTGTGGAGTCTCCTGCATTGGGGAATTTGGAAGGCCCTAGGGGAAGTATTTTCATTCAGCTTAGCCCTCACTCCAAAGCGAGGCCATGTCAGTATAGAAACAGAGACAAAAAGGTGCTATTAATTTGCTGACACGTGGTAACTTGAGAGAGCCTTATTCCATAGACAACTTCATCTTGCCTGGGCTGAACTGGAGTTCACAGAAAATTTCATCATTTTCTTTGGTCACGAGCCATAGGAGCAGAAATATTTATGACCAAACAAGTTTGTCAGATGCCCATAGCACCATTCATACGTAAGTTTTTAACCAACCATTTGCTACTGAAATAGCATTTCACACCTGAGTGTYGCTTTGGCTAAACAGCGACAAAAAMGAATAKATATAAAMCACACAAAAAGTGGGTGAAAAAAMCAGAGAGAAAGAAGGATTTCATTGTGGTACAAGCTTCTTTTATCCACTTTAGCAACCAGAGTATACATTTGTGTCAAATATACACTGGTTAAGAGACAGTTGTTTAATTAGTAATCAAAACATAATTGGTGAGTTAGTAAAAGCTAYAGTATTAGTAATGCTTATAATTTCTAGCCACCTGCATTATTAATTCTACATTCCAATCTGCTTTTCTCAAAGATACAACATTCCTCCTCCAKGTAGGCTGTTAACACTCCCTTTCTTTTCCCAGACCTCAGTCATACAMAATAATTGACTGAGTTTCAGAATCAGAATTTGTGGAGCCACTCTTTTCCCCCCACACCTGAGATCAAGCACTGACAATCCCCACACTTTCTTCACCACGTGTGAAGGGTGGAAGGAAAAGCATCAATTCCTAAAATCTCTCAAGCAGCACCGCTGCAAGAAAGGAGACACCCCAAGCTAGAGGCCAAATGCTGAAAACAGAGGCCACATCAAGCTACCAAAAGCTCCCAGAAGGAACCAGCAGCACAGGCTTAAGCAGAGTCATAGCTTCTGCCTCTGACAAGCACACAAAAACCTGTCAGTGCTGATCTTTCACAACCACTGCGAGCACAACACTGCCAGGACAGCACTGAGCAGCAGCAGCCCCACAGAGCCTCAGCATTTCAGGTTGAGCCGCCACTTTTTTGGCACACAGGGCGTTCTTTGTGCCTGAAGCAATTTTACATGAGACAGMGACAAAGTAATTAAACTTTGAATCCTCTAGAAGGCTGCACTCGTTGTTGCCAAGTCCCTCCTGCTAACGGGGAGCATCTTGATGATGAGTGACATCACCYGGGCTCAAGGTGACAAACCAGACTTTTCTCACAAATTATACCCTCCCACACCATCCAGGAGGAAGACTCCTTTAGAGGGGTCTTAAAGCACTGTGCTTAAATATTTGATAATTTCCTTACTCTGAATACTAAGCCAGCACTGCAGGTGGACAAGAGATGAGCAATGAGGTTTGCATTGTAGAATCCCCAAACAATCAACACCACCAAATATTTGCACCCTGTAAAAAGATCAGCTGGATAATCAAAATACAGTGTGTAAAAAAGAAGGGTTCCCAGTCTGCCAAACCCTTAAAAATGCTGTCAGTCCTGCTTCTCACTCAATTAAATCTCATCTACTTAAAGCCATTCGTATCCTATTCTCTCCTTTCAGTATGACTGTCTCACACCATTTATTGACCCATCAATCCCCCAAATTGTGAGGTTGCTCCACAGCACATTACAAAACCTCTGGCCATTTGTTTTAGTGTAGCAGGAGGCTTCACTGAGATTAGTGCCTGATTTTGTGYCCAGCTGTACAAGTACACAGCAGAYACTTCCTGCCCAGATCACGTAACCATATAAATACACATGATAAGGGAATGTGCTATTACATGCCTTCACAGAAGGTGAATGAGAAAAATCTGGTGAACTATCCACAATCATTCAGGTRGTCTGTGAGACTACTTGGAATTGCWTTCTTTAGTTCCAGCTCAGTGCCTTGAACTTTAATCCTCGCTTAACCAGTCCTCAGTTCACAAAAGAGCACCTCTACYAGTAAGAGTATCTCTACTACAACAAAAGAGCATCTCTGCTACCAAGCCAGTTAGCAATACCATCCCTCTTTTATATTTTATTCCCAAGACCCTTTTACATGCGTGTGTAGTACGTTTTCATGAGAGACTTCCCTACTGCCAAATGCTATGTGCAATATGGAGCTACGTAAAACAAATACTTTTTGCACATATGAAAAAAGAGATTAATAAGMAGCCCCCAAAAGCTAAACAGGTTAAAGCAAAGCCACTACAGTCTGTAAGTGAAAAGCGAGACTAGCATGTGTAACACAGACAGGAAAAGAATATTAAATAATTCAGATCTTATGTCACAATTACTTATGCAAAAAACAAACAGTAAAAGAATATACGATTCAATATATTGCCTGTGAGAGAAGATGAATGTTAAGTGCTTGATATACACACACACATTCTTAAATCATAAATGTGAAATTAAACAAGTAGCTCAGAGGGCCATAGAGCTAATGAAAACCTTTTTCCTGCAGGTGTGTGTCTCATAGGCTGGGCAGCTTCAGTGTCTGASAAGGTGTGAATGCTGTGAAGGAAGCTTTACTTGGCAGAGGCAATTCCAAGGGCTTTCTCCTGGATAAACTCCGGGAGGTTTAATAAAGAGCTAGCCTCACACTACAATTTCTCCCTCTGTCAGGTCAAACCAAAGTGCTCTCATCTCMAATACTCAGACATTTATTTTCAGGAGCCCCTTTTTCTTAAAGGCCCCAGTGTCTGAAATGGTGGCAGGGCCTAGAGCTTCAATGGGTGGGGTAAGAATATCAAGGAGCATCCAACAAAGACCACAACTGGTTTGGATTTTCCTTTTCTTGTTAATAAGCACAACACCTTCAGATAACACCCTAAGCCTTGCTTGCTCCAATTATGCAAACAGGAGCACACCAATCTGTATTTAAGTACAGTTCTCATGCTCTCATGTTTTCTCTCCTTCAGCAAGAGGGAACAGCAACATCTGGGCAGTTTAGAGTCAGGAAGATGTACCAGAAGGACCTGTGACTATTAGCTAGGCAGGGAAGAGCAGGCTGGGTTTGCTTCCTGTAATTCCCCAATCTGCCAGATTGCAGAACTGCATGATTAACCTTTAGTCCAGCGATCATTGGGTCTTTCAACATCAGAATGAACAAAAAAACCTGCTTCCAGATGTTATCGTGCTAAGTGCAATGTGCACGCACTGGGATTAAAGCCGCAAAGAATAGTTGCTGTGTTTCCTTTATTGTCTGTTTTGTAAGACATAAAAAGCAAAAATAACAGATCCCACAGCCTTAAAAACTTCCATAAAGCAACACGTTTACATCTCAGAGAATTGTCAGAAAGCCTTGAGCCCAGCAGGTTTCAGCAGAGAGGTTTGCTGGCCGGACCTTCTGCACAGGAGCAGGAGAATAACCCAGGAGATGCAGCCAGCATGGAGCATTCACAGGGTGCTACTCCCAATTCTACCAYGAGCACATTTAGCAATACCATCATTTTACCTTTCCATCCCAATTTATCTGTGAAATGGAAATACTGATACTTAAGTAGAGGGATTCAAATGAAGGAGTACATTCTGACAGGCTCTAAAGTGCAACGGTGCTGATTGTCAGAGACCTGAGAAAGCCMAAAATAGCTGCAAGAATATTTCACCTATATCCTCATTAGACTCTAGTTATWCCCAGAGGTGAGAGACACCAACAACAGAATCTCTTGCAGGTTTAGTCCTAAGTGTTAGAGGGGACTGAAGTCAAACAAGGCGAGGCTGTCACCATCAGTGACCTAAGTCCTTTACCTTACAAATTATTATTGAGAACTMATCAGAGCATTTACCCCAAACAATTTCAGCAGACACGCTTCTTCAGAAGCTCACTGCTCAAATTGGTTGTAAGGTACTTCATACCCTGCTCTTTTTGTGCCAACACTGTTCTTCAGCTTAAACAGCCCTCTTCTCTTCCTGCTCTGACTCAGAGTATTTACACAAGTCAACTCCATTCCTTCTGTGTCTTGACTTCAGCAGCCAAAGAAATGCAGCCTCTGCTGAGTCCCTGTTCTTACCAAGGACTTCCTCTGAACCTGAGAGACAAAGCTGTAGCAGAACTGACCCTGCCTTTCTGCCATTATAATCCTGGTACTCATAAGGCTTTTTTTTCTTTTTTCTCCTCAGGAGCACATGGTGGGTGCCTCGATTGTCACAAAGAGTAAAGCAGCGTTTGAAAGAGGTCACACAAGTGCAGTGTCCTTTGTAGAATATGCTCCTGTGCATTATTATTTCCATTGCAAAAGAGACAGCCACAACATGGAGAATACTCCTCATTGCATAAAAACACCACAATAAAGGTCTGCAGTGCACAGGAGMTTCAAAACCCCCAGCCAGGCTATGAGTTACATCCTATGGAAAGAAAGGCAAAATTCACAGCCCTCRTGCTCAAACATTGGATAAGAAGCCTAAATTATCTCAATAGCTACCACAAGTCCTTGACATATATACATTTCATAGGATAATGCCCTTTAGACATTACAGTAGGGAAGGTTGGGGGTAGAAGAAATAGTAAATAATGAGTTTGGAAATTACATTGTGAAGAAAAACAGAGAAGACGGATGAAGCACACATATGCCTTCTGCAACACTGAAGGTACTGCCATGCTTATAGCAAGGTTCAACTCCAAAATCCTCAGCTCTCGATCCTCTCCCTTGTGGTTACAAGAATCACATCCCACAACACCTGCCACTGCTTAATGAGGACAGCCACATCACATAATGAGCCCCCACACACCTGTGCAACTCAGGGAAGCAGCTGGAAAGTTCCTTCACCCCCTCACAATCTCTGCATCTCCATCCATCCATTTCTCCAGCAAGGACTGGCCCCAGCCACAGCAGCACCACACCCCTCCCGATTTTCAGCTCCTTCCTTCCACCCTCATTAGGTGGGATTCATGGTGAAACACCCATTGCCTCCCTGCCCCCAGGAATTCAAGAGTCACTGCATCCCCTCTCTGTGACAGCTATGGTTCACATGAAATGCAGGTTTTTTTTTACACGAGTTTTGCCACAGCAGCTGACTCTCTCAGGTGGCTGGCTTCACTGGGGTATCAGGAAAGGATGTGTGAGCATCCCAGGCAGGCAATTATAGGATGACTAGTCCATGTTAAAAAAGTTTCTTCCTAATCCTGTCAGATGCTTCTTGCCTTAAGCCCTGAAGCTCTAAGATATATTGATCACCATCTCCTTTTATCCTGCACAACAGAGCTGCGTTTATTCTCAAATTCCTGGGCCATACCTAATCCTGCTCACTTGACAACCTGAGAGATCTCTTGTGGCACCAACTTCTGCTGCCCCAGTTAGGAGGAGTGTGCATATGTATTTCTCCATTTCAGGAAACTACTAGCTTGCCAGGGAAAAAATGGACAGAACATTTAACCCAGCAGAATCTGTTCCATGCCGGAGTTCATCTGATGCCTGTGTATGCACAAGACAGCAAATCCTACAAAAGGTAAGGCTCTTCTGACCCTCAAAATTACTGGAAGAATTCCACCCAAGTTTCCTTAGGAATGCCAGATGCTTCCAAAGAGAGTGGTAGGGGAAGCAGAGGGCTGATCTTAACAAGCAGAGGCCAGATTACACTTCTTTCACCTGTGCTAAGGCCATTTTTCTTTAGGGAGCTCAGAGAAGTCATCTAGGAGGACCTCAGCTCATACCTTCCACAAGAGAAGGTTAGTTACCACCAGAATAAACTGCAAGCTGCCATCCTGATCCTCACACTTTTCATCCCCAGCATGTTCCCCAAGCAAAAAATAACACTTCAGAGCAAAACTCTACCCCAAGGYTTTTACTCTCAGAACATAAATGCACGTTTAGATTTCAATTTCCAACCCTTTTTTTTCATTAAGCCTAACTAAGATAATTACTATCTGCCTGTACACATAATTATTTTTCCAGTATTACTGTTCTATATTGTGTCTCTTACCTTTCATGTGTGCTTCCACATACAGCAGCACCAGGMTGGAATTGTTGGAGGTCTTTCCTTCAACTCCAGGGCTGCAGTTGGAGACACTGACACATTCAGCCTACTGCTGAATGCTCTTGCTCAACCCCTTGTATAACACAGGTGGTGGAATTTCACACAGTGCTCACTGAAGCTTCTCTGGGCATCTTTCTTAAAAAAAAAACAAGGCTTGTCTCAAAAGTTTCAAATCCCACCTCAACCTACTATAGCTTTCATAGGATGCAGCAATCAGTATTATTCCAGTCAAGTGCATGTTATTGATTTATACGGTGGTATGATAAGATTGTCAATGATTTCTAGTCCAATCTTCATGCATCCTCACACTTTTTAATTTTTTGAGAGGGAAGAAAGGGGAAAAAAAAAGCAAAAAATCGCTGCTAGGTATTGAGCAGAGGGTTTCAGTACCAAGTCCTCTCCCCGCCTTGCTTATTGCAGTTAATCAAGAAGCCAGCAGAGTGAGAGACTGGTCCAAAGTGTTTCCTCTAAGCTGTAGCCTCACAGAAGCCATGGCACATATTCCCCACCCATCAGGGGGACAGGACAGGCAAGGTTTCTCCATCCTGTGGATTCTCTGCTTGGCTCTCTTGGGGCAGACACAAGGCCCCAGGTAGTGTCTGGAGAGCTCCTTCGTCTGATAAGTGCAAAACTGATGGTTTAACCCTAATCTTTGTGCTCAACCTTCAAGCCAGCTCCAGACCTGCAGGAGCACTCTGCTGCTCTCATGGAAGCTGCTCCATATCCCCTCAGGGACTCCTACAAGGAATTCTATCACTATGTTTTCTTCATCTAGTAGAAAATCCTTGCAGAAAAGTAGAAAATCTAGTAGAAAATCTTACCTTCCTGCTCCAGCTGTTGGGGAAGGAGGCAATTGTTATCTACAGCTTGCTGCTGGAATGGAGGCCTCACAGAATGCAGCACAGGAAAAAACAGAAAGATGGACAAGTCGTGGCTTTATATAGCTACACTTGGAGCACACCTTTTCCTTRTTTTCCTTTGTTTTCCCCTGAGTGCCTCCACCTGCTGCCTCCTGCTAAGCACAGGGGGATCTCATCTCTKCATCGTTACAGGGAATTAAAACAACCTGGTCTTTTGGCACAGGTTAACCTAACCCACCTGAAGACTCTCCCCCTGCCCTAATGGGGGCAATTGAGCCTTTAGCTGTGATGTCCCCTCCACAGCTGAAAGCTGGCAAGGGGCAAACGAGGAGGAGTCGCTTTTCTCTGCTCTGCTTTTATGAGTAATTCAGAAAATATGAGGGTGCTCTTYAAAGTCCCTGTTGAGCACTTTATGAAGTGGGTTGCCTTTGCTCTGCCAAGCAGATCTTCAGTCCCCCAAATGCCCTCCTTCTACCCCTGTGGGGCAATTCCCCTCAAGCTGTGCTGCCTCACTGCTGTCTGTTCAGAACAGAGGGGTGGGAAAAGGCACCACTTGGTGCAGGAGCACATGGCAGATCAAATGAAGAAGCCTTGCTCTCAGAATGGCTGTGACTGGCAGCCAGAGCAGGACACAGCCACTGCACCCTGGGTTGGATGTGTTTCAGAGCTGAGGGCTCCTGAGCACAATCGAGGACAAAAAAGGGAAGATGTGTGCACCTGACTGAGTGTTCATCTTCTCACTCTGCAGTGAGAAGCACCTCCAGAGAGCACCTGTCTCTCTGCATTGACTGTACACTGAATTAAGACAGCCTGTCCTTTTGGCACAGGCTAATCTGAGTTTGGTGATTTGAGCTAGGCAATGTGAATGAAGCTTGTCTCGCTCCCTCAGTAATTTCCTGGTGTTGCTTAAATGCTACAAAAATCACATGGAAAGTTGGGTAGAGAGAGTGCACTAGAGTCACTGCCATCTGCCCGAGTATACAGCTGGGGATATTAATAATATTTTTTTCTACTGGAGCTTGAGGGGAAAATAAAATAAAAAAAAAWTWAAAARRAAAAAAAAATCCCCAAGTGTTTTGTAGCTTCCTGTTTGAATTAATCTCCTCTGACAACCGCTGATTTGGGYTTGTGATTCGATCCTCCATATGTCTAGCTCTATTGGTCAATTAAGTGCAGGGGGCAATTGGGAGAAGCAGTGATGCTCGGACTGATTAGAAGAGGAAGCATCACACAGGAGTTAGGACATGCAAAGCTGGCTGGCGTGTTTGGCGTTCWCACAGCCGAGCTGAGCACAGGGAGCTGCTGCTGCTGCTGCTTTTCAGGTCAAGGAGAAATCTCCCTGGCTCCTAACAGAGACAAGACACAGCTGCCTGGCTCTTGACCATTTGTGAGCAGGGGGCACAGTTCCAGGGAAGGAGTGAGCAAATGAGCACAAGGAATTGTGGGGAGCAGAGGATCAAAAACCGAATAAAAGGCTACAAAAAAAAAATGAATAGCTTCTTCCATTACCCACTGCTGTAGAAAGACAAATACAACATAAGCCAAAATGTTATGAGCAGGGACCAGCAGAGAAAATGAGAATCAGCTTATAATAATCCAGGTTCGTTCATATGAGGGAAAATAAATGGAAACCAGGATGTTAAAAGAGAGATATATTTGAAAATTGGTAATGATCAAATAAGGGCTGTGGGATATAGTGGACAGCAAATTAAGTTACAGATCTGCAATGTCATATAGCAGCAGCAGCAGAAAAAAAAGAAAAAAAGAAAAAAAAGTTAACATAATGCTGTGCTTCATCTGCAGAGAAATCATGTCAGAAAGTGAGGAGGTATTGGCCCTCTGTACAGATCTGGCAGGACAGCACCTGGAATGCTGCCCTCAATTCTGGGCAACACACATTTACAGAAGATGTTGATGAGCACAGGGAATTCAGAGAAGAGCAGCAGGAAAAAAAAATTATTAAGGGTCTGAAAGCACTGACATATGAGAAGAGATTAAAATAATTAAATATGTATTGCTTGGCAAGGGCTAAGATTAACCATCTACAAGTGTGTAAATACAAAGAGAGTAGAGGAATTGTATTAAGGGGTATAAATATAAGTGTAATAGAGCAAAAGTAAACACAGGCTCAATATTAAGAAAAAAAAAAAAGAAACCAAACAAACTTAGCCCTGATTTTTTTTTAAACTCTCCTTGAGAAGGTGAGGCTTATTGCTTGCAGCAGCTGTAGTGGCATGAAGAGAACAGGGTTGCAGTCACGCCTCGGTGGCAAATCTCCACAGAAAGACCCAGAGAAGGAGGCAAAATCTCAYGAGTCACCAGCGATTAGAAGCAGCCCAAACTGGCCTGGTGTGTCCCCGTGTCCCCATGTCACCAGCACGGGGTGCCCGCTGTGCCACCGCCACGGGAGCCGCTGCCACCGCCGCGGCACGCGCGCAGAAATTGGCCTTGTCACTTTAAATCCGTTAGACAATAAATCATCCCTCCGAGACATCCCCAAAGGAAAAACATGGGGAAAAAATAGCACTTAAAAGCCCTTTTCTATTACAAAGCCTCCGGGGAGCTTTTAAACTTGGAGAGTTTTTTAAGTGAATTGTATGCTTTTTTCCCCCCTTTGCCTGCCTTTATTATCAGTTACTAACATTAGCCTTGCCTTCCCATGACCAAACTCTCGTTCTGACTTTTTTTCTCTCCTCTCTGCTTTTTCCTCCCCATTTCTTTCTCTCTCAGCCTTACAAGTACACACATGAACACCCATAATGYCCATCTAACAGCCTCTTTGCCATTTGGCATCTCCTTTTAAATTGAAATTACTCTTTGCCAGTATTCCTTTCCTCCATATTAACTTTCCCCTTCCCTTCATTTCCCTTCACTTTTTYGGTTTTCCACTGTATTTCCCTCTTTCATCTGTCATTCTTCATATCTGATTGTACTGAGCAACTTGAACAAATTCAAAAAGCTTTCCCTGCTTTTAGGAGGACTATGTAAATTTTGCACCTTGAACCTAATTTTATGACACATTCTGATGGGTTTCCTTTCTTATAGAGCACATYCCTTCACCCTTGCCTTAGGAGTCATCAGGTGTTACTGACCTAGAAGGGCAGTATTTTGTCCCTTCATTACAGCTCTCCAGTAGCAGGTTTTCCCAGCTGGACTAAGGAATAGTGTTTTCTCTGTTTTCTAGTACTCAGGAAATCAAGAGTGGCTCTGTAACCAGATCCCCCATGCAATGCTTAAACTCTTCTCCTGCCTATTGCTTTTATTTGGCCATAAATCTTTATCTTTAAAACCTTGAGGAMTAAGTCCAGTCTGGTTGTATACCTTTGTGCAGCTGTATGGGAGAAATGGGTAGTGTTTTCCAGCTAAGAACRAGAACAAGGGTTTTACATCTTTAGTCATATAGTGGGTGTGTATCGGAGAAGAAAGAGGAAATGTAAGGTAAGGGAGGGAAAATTTCAGGAAGTTGCAACTCTGTGGAACAACCTGATGATTTTCCAYGGGATGGGAATCAAAATGCACCTGCCAGCATCCAGCTGGCAACTCTTATGCCACAGCTGACCCAGCAGAGTCCTCCACAGGTTCTAAGAGTTAATTTTGCTGTGTTGCACCCAAGACTTACCTAATTCATTTCCCATCAAGTTTGTTACACCATAGCACGGGAGAGACCCTGTCCATSCATGCTGGCATGGGCAGAGACAGCCTCTCCACCTGACTGTTCTTTGCTTCATTTAATTTTTGTTCCTATAGGAAGCCCAAGATGACCTTGTCATCTTCAGCTCCTCATTGTTGTCACCTGAATGCCAGCATTACCATGGATCAAAAATGTGACTTCTAGGAAAGCACAACAGAATCTGGTAGAAGATAASAGGCTGACTAACAAAGGAATTAACCAACTTTGTCACTGGCAACCAATGTCCTGTGAGCCAGTGGCTGTGTTGGGCTGAGTTGCCAGCTGTCGTTAAACCATGACATCCAATAAGGCACCTCTCTAAAAAGCACAAAACACAGTATTTTTTTATCACTAATGACACTGAGACAGTCAGGGCAGCAAAACCAAACACACTTGATAGCTCAGTCCTTTGCATAATGCTGGATTTTCCCTCACTGGGAATGAATTCAAGAAAAGGAACAGAAATTGCAACACTTAGTTGGCCCCACATGATAAACTGAACAGGCTGGAGCATGGAGAAAAAACAAAGAAAAAAGAGATGGAAAGAGAAGTAGAAACTGCTCTGTCACTACTCTGACACCCTATGGCTTTCTGGTCTCCTCAGGGGTCRATATTCATGCTTAGAAGCCAACGGGCAAACTGCTCATCTCAATCTCACCCCAATCTCTCCACAGCCACAGACCGGGTGACCAAATATCATCCTCAGAACAGCCAGGGAAGAGGTGTGGAACACACAAAAAAGCCTCTGTGAGAGGAAATGCTGCATCCTGGGTGCCTGCCCGGRGAGGCAGGAGGTGGGGATGGAAATGAAAGGTCTATGTTCTCCCTAATCATTTCCTCCACAAAAAGGGAGAGAGTGCGACATACACCAGTGGATCGCAGCCATTAGAAATGAACCGCTGGTGGCTGGCAAATTGTAAATTAGAGAGCCAGAGTGAGAAGAAAGAAAATCAAAGGGGGGACGAGGTCGTGTTTTATTTCACTTGTAGCGCTTTTCAAATTCAGCCCTAACCAAACCTGATTAAAGTAAATCCCTTTTTTACGGCCTGTGGAGTCTATAAGATTATGGTGTTAATGGAAGTGTGATTCGATCCGTCAGTAATGGTGCATGTCGGGGCCCAGGCGCCTCAGACAAGTCCATTTTTTCRGATGTATTTATTGTTTTTTTTTCCCCCCTCTACTTTCTGTTCTCTGCATTGCAGTGTTTAATTGAACAGTTTAAAGTAATTCTTCTTCAAGGCCCATTAATTGATTTTATTTGTGTATTCTCCAGGGGTCAAGGGGAAAATATATAACAAAACATAAGCTCCAGGTCTGAGTTTGTCACAGTTCCCACCTTTTCACAAACATAAAGCACATCTCATYTTCAGCATTTCAGATTCTTTTTCTCTTCCCACTCCTATTTCCCTGCACTAGTGCTCTCAGGTGTTAGTGCTCTGTTTCCCTTTTTCACTGTTTATCTCTAAAATTTGCCACTGTTAAAGAGGCAGCAAACTCCCTCTTTCTTTTCCTGTGCAGCAACACCACATTKGTTTTTAAATGCCCCTTTGATTTTAGGTTCCCCAAACAATTTCTCCAGCCCCAAGCTGAGCAAAGGGGAGGGCACTGGGTTACACATATTTGTAAACCAGTGGTCCTTGAAGCTCAGGTAATTTCCTCWGCATCTGGGGGGGATTTTTGTAAGGTTCTTAGAAAACACTTCCTGAGAAGGACTGTGCCTCTTTCAAACTGCACATGAGCCTCTGTGTGACAGCCAAAAGCTGCTTCTTTCTGCCACTTGGTCTGCAAGGGGACACTGTTTCCTTCCCAGCCTCCCTAACACTCAGCATAAGGTAACTGGCTGCTCCAAATAAATATATATTGAGCTGGCTTCATTTACTTCAGACACTGCAAAGCCATTTGTTTCCTTCAGCTCCCAGCTCCACTCCCTGAATCTGGCCCCAAATACAATTTTTTTTTCAGATTCCCCTTGCTGAAGCCCTTACTCTCTGCTTTCGTGCTGTTCTYCTGCAGTAAGTACATTTCTTTTAATAGAGTTTTCAGAACACAAGGAGGTTCTTTTTTATTATTATTTTTAAATCACAAAATGTGCCAGGGAAGTTTTCATCCTCCCACTCACCTCACTCAGATCCTTTCCACAAACTGCCTCTAGATTAATGCGAGGCAAAAAATGTTTTTGCTTTTCTTTCCACCCTCTGATTGATGTGGTCACCCTCCTGGGTGAAGGATCATTGCCACAGCAAGAGCAGTTCTCTGGGGGTGCAGCCTTACCAATCAGTTTAATGCAATCCTGAGTTTACTTTGAAATTTGACATCCCATAACGTACTGGATGGGACCAAATCCAAGACAAACTTCTTACCACTAGATCTCTTGTTCTGTCTCCTCCTGGCTGCAGAGAAAAAAAAAATCTGTTTTCTACTACAGCTGATGGAGAAGTTGCAGAGGCAGAATGTAATTACCCAAGAGTGGAACTTCGCCTTACTCCCTTTACTCTTAACAAGTACTGTGGCATCTTTAAGCAGGCAGGATTTCAGATTTATGTCTGAAATCATAGCAAGGGAGGATTCACTGAGGTTGTGCAGGGAAAGGGGCAATGATAAAGGAAAAAGAAGAGCTCCCCCTGCTAACTCATCAGCAATCTTTTGCTTTAAGTTAAGTTTTCCATGGAAGGTGGAAAATCAAATGCTGAGTGAGTTACATCTCTCCTGAGCTGGTGCATTCTGGCCAGAACAAATTGTGTACCTGGAGCAACCCTCAGACCTATGGCATTGCTCCCCATTGTCACTGGGGTGGAGTTTCCTGCACTGACAGCTGATGGATTAGCAGGTGCTTGCTCTTTTGACAAGGCATGGAGACATTACTGGGGTGAGAATGTGCCCACCTTGTTGCTTCTAGGAAATATTKACYRCTGTGTCATGGGCTTCTCCAGTTAYCCTCAYCTCCTGGCTCTGGTTTTATGAGTGTATTTGCAACCACCATCCTTGATTTTTCACACTTACTTAATGACCTTCTTTCTTGCTCTGCTGAGATATTTCTAATGTCTCTGCTGAAGTATGCTCCAAAACACCTCTGCCAGGTGATTAGCCTCTTCTGCAGCAAACRGGGCCATCTCACCTCCTTGGAGGAAAAAAATCCTTAGCAAGACAGTATTGTAACAGGAGCTTCCTCTGGAAATATGATGATTTTTGGAACATGGAAAAAAGTTCTTTTGAGAAGTCTAATCTTCTGTGATTTAAACATAAATCATTATCTATCATTTCGCTGTCTTTAGAGACCTGTGTCCATGGCACAGAGMTCCATACTGTAGCTCTTGACCCTGGACAGTAATCTTCTTAACTTTCAGTTACAGCCAGACTGTCAAATAAGATTAAAATAAAATGTCCTCTGTGCATACACATGGAAATATATAACACCATCCTCCCCACAGTCTCGTGTCAAGATTGAACACCCTACAAGTCCATTATCATCTGAATTCAAAGGATCCATCTCCTCCTCAGGATCTTTCACCCTGATCCATCTTGCTGTCTTTTAGCAATAGTTTTACTCTTTGTATTTCAGCTATAACTTCATTTCAGCATAACCTTGACCTGCCTATGCTRCCAGAGCAGATCTCCTTCGTCTAATTGTTCACCCTCCCCCATATACATATGAAACTCAGTGTCCTCCCTCAGCTAATATAATACAAAGGAATCAATCTGTCAGGCACACACACCCGCACAGCCTCAGCAAATTAACCTTGCAGAGTAATTAGGGCAAGCGCCATGGTGTTGGTATCATGGCCTCATTTTGCTGCTCGAAGCATTAAAAAACTACCACAGAACAGCCACCAGCTCAAATCAATAGCTCTCTTGCATCAGTGAGAATGAAGCTAACCAAGCACTGCCTTGTGTCAGGCCATGAGGGTGCTCAGAGCAGTCTGGAGCTTCTGGAGGTCCCTCTTGTCACAGCTTTGGTGGAATGGGTGCTCCTCAGTGGGCGCAGGAGGTTCTCAGAGGCTGGGACAGAGGACAGAGGTACTGGAGAAGAAGATCATAAGAAGTTGCCACTCTTTCCAGGCCTGTCATGACCTAGGAGCCACAAAGTCAGACAGGTTCTATTTGCATGGCATAACTGGCAGAGCCTGTCACAACACCAYGGGAGCCAGCTGCTGCTTTCTGCTCCGAGCTAATTCCACCTGATTTATTTAATATTGTAATGAATACAATCCCTGCTTGGCAGCCCCCTCCCCGCACACTCAGCCAGCAGTTAAGAGGCTGCAGACAAAGCTGCACAAGCAGGTGGTGGGGAATGCCTTGGYTCTTCCAGGGATGGAGCAGCTCAGCTCTGTGCTCCAGGGAGAGTGCTGGCATGTGTCACAGGGAAATACAGCCACTCACACTGATTTCTCACCCCTAAGAGAAGCTTGCACATCTGCAGAGATGGCAAATGTGTGGACAGCTAGGGGTGGCCTCAAGTGAAGGACCATAGGAATGCAGATTTCAGACAGACCAGGAGAGATTAAAAGCGGTTTTGAGAAGGATTAGAGAGGTGCAAGAGTGTGAAAAGGGAAGATACTCAATATTAGGGTAAAAAAAAAGCCAACTTGCTTAAGCAAAGGTGCCAGCAGAGATGGTGGGTTAGGAGACAAGCATGCAGAGGAAGATCCACTGCCAGGTCTTTAACTTCTTCTTCCCACTGGAAAAGAAATTAAAGCCAAGCCCACTGCAATCCGACAGTGACCAAGCCAGGGGGTAGCAGCATCTGAAAATCAAAAAGCTCTGGAAGGACAATAATTTCTGATTAAATTTAGCAATCATTTCTCTTTGAATCTTTTGCCCTGCCAAAGTGCAAGCAGGTAAAGCCAGTAAATAATGAGTTCTGCAGGTCAATGGTGGCTTCAAGAGCTGGACCAAAGTTTGAGCTTTCGAGAGAATAAATCAGACTGTGGCTATGAGTAACATCAACAATCACAGCTATGGAGAGAAGCCAAAGAGAAGGGAATGGGAAATACTGCTCCCCTCCACATAGCATCTARGGATTGCATCTAGAGGGAGGATGGAAGCAAGTATCAATTTCTAGACTCTTTGCCAGGGCAAGACGAAAAGAAGCCATGCAGCCTAGTCTTTCTTTCAACAGCAGAACCAGTTCTGGTTTCAAACTGGGCTTTATAATCCTGTTCAGCAGGAACTCTTGACAGGATGCTCGGAGAATGATGCAGCATCCAAGARGGCTGCTTTAGTGCCACAGCTGTAGAGAACAGGTACAAAAAATGAAAAAGGAATATGGACATTGCTGAGAGACAGACATGTTTAACTAACAGAAGATGAGCCAGACAGAGAAAGCCAAAAAGTCTTAGGATGTGAAGGAAGAATATTGTTCCTCAGTAAACAAGTGTCACAAGTGTTTTCTGTCTCTGGAAACATTTAATTTGCTGTTACCACCATGGAAATGGCTGATTACCCCCAGACAATTTGAGCCCTTATGCTTTATGCCAAATTCTGCTAACTGACCCGATTTCAGAGCCCATGACAACYGAGAAGTTGCAGAAGGTGGCTGCAGTTGGGCAGATTGTCTGTCACATTAATGCACAACTGTAATTTTCAGCTTGTAAATTGTTTAGGGAGCTACTTTCATGAAATGAATCTGTGCCCAAACATGCAGGAAAAAAAAGTTCACTTTAGAGCATCACATAGTGTTAAGAGTTATTAAGTAGCTGGTTAAATCCAAACATTTTTTCTTCCTGCCCATCTTAACTGTGTGTTTTCCAGAATTCAAAATAATTGGTCTGCAACACATCCAAGAGAAGCTGTGCATAGGAACTATCAGTGATGCACGAGCTGTGTTACTGAAGGTACACTATCATCCAGATGAGCTGCCACCTGGAGTGGACAGATGGAGATGAAGGGGAGGAGGGATAAAAGCCAGTTGAGAGTGAATGGTTTCATTAAGCTGCAAGGAGGAGGGAAAGCGTGTGGAAATGCGAATCGGGAATTTTTAGACACTGGCAACATGGCAGTGAGTTTGTACCACTCAGTGGAAACAAGGACCTTTGCCCCGTCCTGAGGAGAAGTTTTGCTGCTTTCCTACCAAGAAAAAATAGTGGTACAGTAACATTCTGACTTTACCTTTCTGTGGGATCTTTCAGAAGGGCCTAGGGAAAGACATGCTTCCCCTCCCCATCCATCCCTCACAACAAACACAGAACACTCTGGGGCAGATCTTCAGAGAATTATTTAGTTTAGAACCCCAGCCAGGGTGGAGTGGCTCAATAATAAGACTGCCAGTCTGTCATATTAATACCAGGTCTTTGAGTAATAATCCCTGGCTCCTCTCAGTGACCTGGAACACCAGCTATGCTAACAACAAACTTAAGAGTCACAAAGACGACTGAGTGTGAAACCAGATTTAAAGATTTAGAAGCTATTCTCAGCAGTCTCCTGTTTAGGCAAAATGCGTCAAAGGCATTTGGAAACTCTGAGAGGTGCCCTGAAATGGTAGCTGATTTCATGACTGACAATGACAAGCAAAGCAAGGGGCTTATCTCTGAGACAGAAGTGAGCAGAAGGAAAATTGCCACCAGCTACAGGAAAGAGCAGATCTGACTTCCCAGTGAAAACACTGCTCCCTCTGACAGTGGAACCTGCCCCACCCTCCTCCAGAAAATTTCAGAGGAAGGAGGGAAGGAATTTGAAGGGGTGAAAAAAGCAGAGGTAGAGGTTTGTCATCAGGAATCCTGATGTTTGTAGGATCCCTGCCCACACACCCCCTTCCTCTGCCCATTTCAGCTCACAGACACTCCAATCTACTCAGGTAATGACCGGAGGAAACAGATTTCCTCTCCTTGGATCTGCTGCCAYTCCTGAGTTTGCAGCAGACATTTTSTAATCAGAGAGCCTGTCAAGAGAGACAAGAGCCTTTAGCAGAAAAGAAAAGTTAATTGCGGAACAAGGGATTTAAAATCTGTGCAAAAGGGGGACAATAAAAGAAACAATTATGGAGTTTAACCACTGCTGCTGGCATGATGTGTAATGTCATTTGTCCTTAGCTACACTGATATAGTTAAACCACGCACTCAAGGCTGATGTTTCAKTTTGCTGGTGATTTTGGAACATCAGCAAAAGTTTTATTTTGAACTAAACCRAATAATTTTTTCTATTTCAGGCATTTAATTAAAAATGATTAGCAGTTTTATTTTAAAGAGAAGTTGCTTCCAATTGACACAAACCCAAGAATTAATTTTTTTTATTTTTTTGAAATGGGAAAATGGAACATTTTGATTTTTGGAGGAATTTGGGGATACTACTTTGAGAGCTGTGGAAATAGACACAAAAGCAGCCATGTAGTCAGCATTTATTATCCTGCTTTATTCTGTATGCATTCAGATACAAACCCAGCTGAGACCATAACAGTCCATTTTCACAAAGCAGATTTAGGGCCAGTGTTTATTTTGCCTTTTATGCACATTTCTAGAGGCGTATTTGCTAAGGAGAAGTGTGAGAAACTACTGCTTGACCTGAAGCATCTACAGCTGGCTGGAGGAAGCAGAATTTCTCTTATTCTTGCTCCGAGCAATTACTACTGGTTTGGCATTACCAGGATTAAATTGTAGCATTTCTGCTAGAACCTGCTACAGAGTGCAACTCAGGGTCACTCTGCTTCCTCAGGTGGCACTAGGGAAACACAACCTGAGTRCTGTGCCTGTCACAGAGAGAACTGGCAATCTATTTTATGTATTGATGTATGGCAGTAACCATCTCCAGCAGTTTTGGGACTCCATCGACACACAGAGCTGTAATTGCTTTGTCCCRTGGCAGAGGTCTGCAGAGGAAGGGTGGCAGAGATTTACTCACTGATTAAACTCCAACCTGACACATACACACCTGACTGTAACTTTCTTGCGGTTGTATTTTACTCCCCCAAAAGAGAAATTCAAGTAGAAATGACCTGAATTCCATTTGGTCAGATGGGGTTGTTCCTTGAGATGCTTTGCAGTCACTGTTCTCCAAGCTAAGCCTAAACAAAAAAGGGCAGCCCTTTGGAAGGGGTTCACCTACAATTAAGCATGTAGTGCAGAGAGATGAATTTCAGAGGTGTTGAGTTCTCAACRATACTGCCCCTTATAGTATCATTCAGGTGTAAATGCAATAGAAATAATAAGGCAGGTGGAGGGATGTTGAACCCAGAAGGGCAGTTACCCCAGACTTTAACATTAGCACTTCCAGGAACAATAGAGATGCCTTAGTAAGTAAGATAATATGGAATGAGTTTTGAATCAGTCAGTGCTGGCACCTAGGAAACACAGTGTAAGAAAGCTCTTTATTATAATTTAGATGGTCTTCATAAAACCAAACAACCTAGCCAGAATACGTCTATTTTTAGAGTTTAAAACCACCTTCAGGTAAAGTGAAATTTTGTGTCATTCTGGTTTTTACAGGAACTACTAAASAAAGGCAGATAAAGCAATTTGGTTAAAGCTTCGCCAGCAGATTTATAGAGAGTATTGGAAATGAAAGATCCATCAGAACCATCCATCAGAACTGTTCAGARCCATCAAAGTAGGATGGTCTGGGTGGGTCAGATCTGCCCTGTGGCTCAGCTCCTTCTGGCCAGCCCCTGCTGGRGAGAGAATGAACGATGACAATGACTATGACAGCTCCATCCAAAGAGCTGAGTGCTCTTGGACACAGCTGAGCTCCTGCCACTGATGCCTGATGATTTTTGCCTTTCCTTTTACACTTTCTGTACCTCTATGCATCCACCTGTACCCCTTAGTCCACATGCTTGTAATTCATGGAGCCTGATACTCCAGCTTAGTTTAGGAGTTCTGCTGGGCAGAGAGACCAAACATCCTGAGGAAGGAGTCAGTGTGCCCTGTGCTATCTTAAACCCAAGGCTCCAGCCTTGGGTGAAGCCTTCTGTCCAGAACATCTTGTGTAAACTGAGCTCTAGCCTCATCTGGGGGGGATTCATTAGAATAGGGGGACATTACTGCATTTGTKAAGTTTCTTATTGGGGAATCCTAGATAGATATGCTAATTCCTGAAACCTATAAAACTTGTAYCYRTGCTGTACACGGGTGTGCATTCTGCCATCAAGTTGTGCACCTGGGATCCCAAATACYGAGGTAAAACCCTTTTTATCCCCTTAACCATGTCTATGTCATTATTAAAAACTGGCCTTTCAAGGCAACACCACCATAAATCCCTCCTGCTCACACCTCCGTGCAATCTGCAAAGCAGGACCCAAAAGTGCCATCATACACTGCTCTCATCAGAGGCAGACACAGCCGGTGATGCAGATTGTCAGCCCAACTATTCCCACTCAGGGACAAAAAAAATGTAACTGGGGAGGTAGGAGCTCTTTTTTAACTATGTAGCCTGGGGGCTGGTCTGGCAAAAAGAGGATATTAGAGTAGACAGCTTCTGAATCAGACGCATCCAGCATCCCCTGTGTTTGTCAGGGAAAAGTATCCTTTTGATACGTTTGCTTTTGCCCCATTCTTGTCTGTTTGAAGAGGAACTGCCTGTGAATAATTTAAGTGCATCCCTGGCTGGCTGTTACTGTCCCAAGGTCTTCCTTCCATCAGTATTCTCCAAAAGGAACCATGTGTCTTTCCTCTCATAATGCACTAACTTTTTCATTGCTTCTTTATGCTCACTTCTCACCAATCTAAATAATGGATCAATTGAGGTTTTATTCTTTGCTTTAATTAGGTCTTGAATTTTGAGAGTATTTTACTGTAATTACTTCATTAAACGTGAACTGAAAAGCAAAAAACCTTCCAAAACAAAGTAAGCTGTGTTTGTGATTTTTTTTTTTTTTTTTTTTTTTTTTTTTTTTTTTTTTTTTTTTNTTTTATGATACATAAAGGCAAGCTCAAAACTCTAAGAGGGAATGGAGTTTTTCTCTCAGCTTGGTGTCTGGTAAATACTGACAGCCTGTGCTCACTGTTTCAAACCAGCAGTGGGAAAGAGAGGGGCAGAAGGGCAAAATATGCACCAGATCAGATAGTCTTTGGCTTACACTGGCCTCAGCATCCTAAAACTGTTTTTATTACACATCCACCTGACTTTATGCAATCACTTGTGCCCTTGATGCTTTATTTCAGGCCCAATTATCAAAATGATAGGTTATGGAGGTACCTGAGTTACACATTCCTTTCATTTGAGTGCGAACAAGATAGCAGAAAACCAGTATCACAAGACAGCAGAAAACCAGTATCACAACTTCCTACAAACTCCACATCACACCAGGGTGATCCCTTGCTGATTGATTCCACAGATTTTTGATCCCTTCTCCACCAGCTGGCAACCACCTGACACCCAAGGCAAAACAGAGCATCAAATCACAAAGCCTGTATTCACAGAGAGGAGAGTGGGGAAAAGGGTGCAGGGASGGGGGCAATAGGCTGAAACTGGAGCAACAGCTTCTTCCAGTTTGGGAAGTCYATGGTGAAACGCTGGTTAAGTCAGGAGAAGTTCCAATATCAAATTGAGAGGCCCCCAAATAGAGGAAGTCTGGTTCCTCGTATTTGGTTAAATACTCCTGGATGATATTTTTACTGGGGGGAGTGATGGAGGGAAGGAGGGCAGGAGGAGGGGAAAGAGGACATGATGGAGCAGGAGGATTGAGTCTGCTTTTCCCTCACTAAAATTTGACTCAAATTCTGAAATGKAACACTTTGCAATCTTAATATTTCTAACAGTAAAAACTGAGGCAGAAATGTGCATTTTCAGGGTAGTGTCATAACAGATTCTGTATAAAACAAGTCAAGAGCATGAGAAGGAAGAAGACTGCTATGCAATGCATTTTAAAATCATAAAAATCCCTTTCACAATCATTCCTTCTCCCTGTTCCCCTGAGATTTCAAACTTGGATAACAAACTGAGATGCAACCAGGAAAACATACATTTAATGCATCCAGATTTAATGCTTCAGTTCTGGATTTGTACAGCCCTTAGCACAAAAAGATTAATTCCCTTGAAGATTAATTGTTTTAAGCACTTATGCCAAACCAGCAAGAAGCAAGAATAATTGCAGTTTGAAAAATCAAGAGGATCTGTGGCGAAGTCCAGGAATACTCTACAATGCTATAAATCTCAGGGTGCAGATCTTAAAGTTATATTGTGTAATAATCGTAACAACAGAACAAGGTGTTTTATGTATAATTTGATAAAGCAACCCATCCCAAACTTATTAACACAAATCCAGTGGTATCAGGTCAAAAGGTCCTGCTAGCTCCCAGGCTRTGTCTGACATTGGCCACAAGCAAATGCCCTATGAAAGGGCTATAAAAAAACCCAACAAAAATACAGCAATGTTTCCCTCCAGTATATTCTCCCAGCAGACAGCAATGTAAAGCCTAGGGACTCCCTGAGCCAATGTTTACCTCTGTATTTGAATTTAATAGCCCTTGATGGACTATTCCATGCACTCCCTAATCCTTTTTTGAACCCATTCTTACTTCTGGCCTCACAGACAACCCGTGGTGACAATTTCCCTACGTAATTGTATAGAGAATGTATAATACAATGTGAATATTGCAACTAAATGAAGGCTAAAGGGGAAAATGATAAGTCTGCGAGCAGGATGAGAGAGAGAAGGGGAGGAAATATTTTGCATGATTAAAGGGGATATGATAAGGAGTGACAGGCTGAAATTATATTCAGCTCAAAGAATAGAAGAGATCTCAGTCTGTTGGGTAGTTATGTATGCTCCCAGTGGATGTGTTGATAACTCCACCTTAAACTGGACAGGATAATTCACTCATCTGGCAGCAATACCTGGGGCTATCCTCTTCTGGAAGGAACAGCAAACAGTGTGGATATAAAAGCAAATTTTCAAGCTTAGAATAAATTTTTGCAAAGTCAAACACAAATTTTGAAAGAAGGAAAGTTTTCTAAGGAGAAGTATTGAACAGAACTCCTATCTGCTGCAACAGAGAAGGAAGGAAGACATCACATTTAATGCTGTGAAAGGGCTGCAGGCTGGGAAAGGCTCTCTCTGGCCTTACAGAGAAGAGGCGTGTGGTACAGATTGTTGTGGGATGACTGATGCCAATGGCTCTTCGCAAGGCTGCATTCAATGCTGTTTTTTCTTAATGTGTTTGCTCCGCTCTGCTGCTTGGTTGGTAATTTTTTGTTAGTCAAACTGGCCAAGAGGGAGCTGGATTAGTACAAAGGGAGGATTGATGTGGCTACCATGGCTGAGACCAGAAACATGCACAGGCACACAAGTGTGAGGTGTGTGAATCCCTTAGGTTTCCATCCTGTTAAGTAAGGAGGAGCAGAGAATAAGAAATTTTATATTACCACTTACAGAAGGGTTCTTCATCTGTCTCTGAAAAATGACAAGATATTTAGGAGGTAAAAAGAAAAGAAAGAGGAACAGATCTCAATTTTTCTGAAATCTCAGTATTAGAGCCAATGGGCTCTTGAATTCTTTTTCACAGCTTACATATATTCTGAAAAGCATGYCTATCCCACAGGTAATGCTGGGGGAAGATGTTCCCAAAGTTTTTACAATCCCTAGGAATGTTYAAGCTCACAATCATCTTGTCTGTCTCTCCTGGATGCTCTCTAGAGGTTTTGTGGTCTAGAGGTCACAGGTTAGGTCAGTGTCCTGCTCAGCCCATGGCCCTCCTACAGAGTCTGACAACAAAAGGGAGTCACAGTGAAATTACAGTTTTTCTAATGTGAATTCCTGCCCACCAGAACTGGATGGAAATGACCAACTCATTTTGTATCCCATAGGTTGCTGTGTGGTAGCAGCTTCCAAATTTGCTGAGCTGGGCAGGATCCAAACTGGCAAGCTTTACTGCTACACARTGGCTTTCCATTTCACCTTTGAAGRAAAAATTATCTAAAGTGGTTCTGCCTAAATCAGAGCTCACTTTTATCCCCCTTCCTTCTCCACCATATTTCAGGCCTGAGCGTGACATCTGGCATGACACATGGGAAACCTGCAATCTAGATAACACATCCATCTTTATAAGTGAAAGACATCCATATATTTCAACAYAGAGTAGGAAAGGCTTGCAGCAGGAGAATCCAGCAACCTGGCCAGGCACTCTGCATATTTTATGAATGTCAGCATTTACAMTACCTCAGTCAGTGGAAAAACAGCGCTCATTAAAGTGGTCTTGGGCAGCAGAGACAGGTATTTCTGAGAGAAGAGACTGGAACTGTGTTTCATTCTTCTGAAAGCTTTCCCCCAAGCTTCCCAGCATCTTCAGAATATAAATGTTCATACACTGGGCAAGGTGAGGTACCAGCTTCTCTGCTCCTCATGCTGCCTTCTTGCAGCCACTCTGCACATGCTGGATGCAGGGGGCTCAGTGCAGCATGCCTTGAAACCCTCTGCAGCTCTTGGTGCATATCTGTCTCATTCCCCACCTCCCTTTGTGATCCACATTCTACATCCACCTGCAAAGTCAAGTCCTTGCTTTTCTGACCCACTCTGGACCCCCTCACATTTGCTGTTGTTACAGACTGCTCCAGGCTGCTGTTTCAAAGCCCTGTGGTTACACACAGCATCTCTGAGATGACAAGGAATGCTTAAAGCCCAGGAAAACTGAAAATATTACCATTGGTATGTTTTGCTGATGAACAAACAAGACATGTGGGCAAATATCACTGTCTTCTTTGAAACATTTGGGAGTTTGACAAGCCATGCCAGCCTACTTCCAGCTGAACATCAACACATACAGCTTATGGCTCCAGAGAACAGCTGTGGTGAATTCAGAAAAGTGAGTTTTACTGGCTCCTTCTTATATTCAAAATCAGAAAAATCAAGGGTCCATTTTCCAAACAAATCCTCTCAGGCCAAGACCTGGGGAAGACAGGGTGAATTAACATCCAGTCAGTAAATTTGGACGTTGTTTCTCTGCAAGGGGACACAATTTGAAGTTCCTCTAGAGCTCTTAAGATTCTGTGGATGTGGGAGCCATTTGGACAGGAGAGCAAACTATTTATGTAACACACACTCCAGGCTTGCTTCCAAAATGCTGGCCTTTGATCAGGAAAAGACATCATCCAAAGCCAAGCCCCACAAACACCAGCAAGAGTGCCAGAGTGGCCAGATGGTGCTCGGGTACCACTGCAGCCCCCTGGACCGATTCCCTTGCAAACACTGGCAACTGTGATGGGCAAGGACGCACCCTCCCTCCCCATCGCTCCCTTTGTAAATCCAGCAAGGTGTGCCAGCCTTCCCCAGCAGCATCAGGCACTCCTGAAGCTCCCTACAGCTCCTCTGCTAAGCACGTTGCCAGTGGGYCCTCACAGTGCCAAATATTGCTGCATTTTCCAAACCTCCTCCCTGTCAAGCACTGGCAGAGGTGCCACAACAGCATCACCGCTGATCCACTTCTCTTTACCCTTTCAATTGCAGGTACTGGCAGGGATGCCAAGGTTTGGCTCAAATTGTGCCAAAGATGCATAGAAAATGATGATTTGTAGTAATACCTTCTTGCAAGAAATGGCAGAAAGACCCAAGTACCCATATGGTGCTCTAATAACCTTCCCTTGCCCTTTGTGGCTCACAAACACTGGCAAGGACACTGAGCTGCCCAAAGTAGCCTTACAAATCTTTGAGGGATTCCCTAATCAGAGGGAAAAGAATCCTTCAGTGCTGCTGGCAGGTAGTTTCACTGACTCATRTGTAATTCACAGTTATCTACATGTTTATAAGAAAACTGCTCTTACAACAACTGCCTTCTCTTCTGTCTTTACCACCAGGTGCGCTGCCATGAGGAAAACCCCAGATTTACACAGGCAACATCCCTAAATGCTATGACACAAACTAGTGCTGCTAAATTGAGCTTCTTCACCTGCCTGTTTAGTGTAATGAGTTTGGGTAGCACTGTGTGTTTCAGTGGCCCACTGGCAGGCCATTAGTGGCAAATGCCCAAGAGTTTGGTATATGCATAAAGAAGGAAAAAGAAATTGTGGCCTAAGTGATGTCTTAGAGATATTATGCTAATTAAAAACTTAGTCTGTTCCAATTTCTTCCTACTACTGCTGTATATTCTTCATTGACCCACAAACCAAAATTGAACTTTGGCAAGCTAAGAGAAGCAGATTTTTTTCTAGTATTATCACCTGGAAGCATTGTCCCTGCTTCCCTCCACTGATACCACTTGGCCTCTTTGGCCAGCTACAAACCCATGCTGCTTCTGCTTGTAAAGGAAAAAAAAAAACCTGACAGAAGATGAAAGGCTGCTTCTGTGCTCCAAATGCCTCATACTTTGATTAAAAATGTTTTTGTCAATTAGAGATTGATTTTTGCTGTTCATTAAAGTGATGGATGTCAGTGCTGATGGAGGTGATATTTTACCCTGTGGTGGCCTGCTGTATAGATGGGTAGGAGAAGCCAGAGGCTCCAGTTTGCTAGAGTGGAGCTGATGACCAGGACTGGGATAAAATAGGCCAGTCAGAGGATGGAGAAATGAATGCCACTGTGCTCAGGGAGGAGCAGGGGAAAGCTCTCATTGCAGAGTTTTGTAGTCAGTCTTTACCACTTTATCTTTCTGAAGGCACAGTGGAAGATAGGTTTTAACTGGAGCTGCAGATGTGGGGTTTTTTGGAGGGTTGAACAATGGGAATGAAGATATGGATCATATAGATACCACAAGCTCGTAACTGTTTACATGCAGGCTGTGCAAAATTTCCCCAACTCAATCTGAACTTCTCCTCTAGGAACTCACATCCTGACATTGGCATCAATTCCCCAAGAGGAACAAATGTCTGTCCTTAAACTGCAAGCTAAGATATCAGAAAAGTCAAGAGCTTCTAATACATAATCAGAGACTGTACTCCAAAAATTACTCAACTTTCACCACTCMCTTTCTGCAGGACAGGCCTATACCTTACTTGTGTTGCTAACAGAGAGGGTAAGACAAGATGTTACCAAAAGTCACAATATTTTCCAGTGCTGTACCCAAATTGCTTTTGGCATTATTARCCCAGGCCATGAGGAGAAAAACCAGGAGTCTATACACATGAAACAATAGTGGAGTCAGAGCATCTACTGCAATTGCAAAGCACCACAAGTCTGGCATCTCCCTGGGGTTTGATCTCCCCAGATCCACCAATACCTGTAGAAGAAAGTTGGGGCATCCACACATCTGAACTTCAGCCCTCTGACAAGCCAGTTGGATTTTACAGATTTTTTTTTCAACTTACTGCACACCCATCCATGCTTTTGCAGGCATGGGAAGAATTGTGACACTGCCCCAGAGGAGGGTCCTGATGCAGCAGGAATTCAAAGGCACAATTCAGAGTCCTGGCAACAGTCCCCACATAAAATATCCCAGTCTCTGAGAAAGCCATTATGGACTAGCAGCTACGTCAGATATTACAGCAGCTTCACTCTTTGCTGGGGCAATAGCAGGAGGATTCAGGTGTGCACAAAATTATGATTACATTAAATGAGCTGAGTAATGCCCTTCGTGCCATGCCATCCTCCTCCCTTCAGCAGGGACGTAGAGCAGCCACATGGCAGTCACTAATGCACAACGAGGGTGCAAACACAAAATCTCACCTGCTGCTCTCTTTCACCACTGAAATCTGTTATCTGTAGGTCTCCCATCTCCCCCAAGTCCCAGTTTTACACACAAACTGTGTGTGTATATAAAAACACACAAAAACACAGACACATATATTCGTATGCTGATGAGATCGTTAAATTTATCAGCTCTCCAATTCATCTGAGGTTTGTTATGGAGCTGCAGCGGTGCTCCTTTCATCTGGAAATGGAAAGGGAGCGGCCTTTACCCCTTTCTGGAAATTAAAGTGAAATGGGTACCATTTTATTTTAAGTGCCCATTAAGTAAAGCGTAACTGAAACCAAGTTACAATGGGTGCCTCGGGGGAATGAACATGGGAGAGAACACAAACACACACACACACACACACACACACACACACACACACACACACACGACTGCAAGTGGCAGCAGGCACAAAAATCAGGGGAATAAACATCAAAGAGCACTTCATAGCGCAGGGATAGTTAAAAGCCTATTTTACACCCAGAAACGGTGAGAAATGCGGACCCAAGAGCTCTTCAGCGCCTTTGAAAGAACCATTTAAGTCTTATTAAAATATTACCTGCCTTTTTTTCTTTTTTTTTTTTTTTTTTGGTGCCTTTTACTGGATTTAAACTCTTAATTCATCTTCTGCAATTTTTTCTGCACTTGGCTATTGTAAGGACGAAAAAGACTCAATACTTTTAGTAAAAGGATCTAATTGGTAACCTTTTCATCTCAAAAGCCCCCCTCGATCCTCCTCTCATTCCTTGCAGGTTGGGTCATAGCAGCTTTCTTAATCTTTGGAGATTATTCTTTTGTGGTTTGATGAGACTTCACTAGACTCTTAAATCTTTTCATTTCACCTCATTTAAATATTTTGGCCAATTGCTGAAGTTAATGATGGTGAATAGGATTAAGATTAAAGGCTTAAAATGGTTAGGAGGAGGAAAAAAATATATTTAATTTCCAACAATGCATACAGAAGTCTCTCCTCAGTRTTGTATTACCTCTCTGTTAGGGCTGCAGCTCACAGCTCTTGGCAGGTCTCTGACATGGCTGCATCTGTCTGTCTCTCTGCAACATCTCTTTTTGGCACCAAGTTCAGTARAAAAAGATCAGGACCTTTGCACTGTCTTCTCATATGCTCACTTGTTCTTCGTGCTGTCTGCCTCGGCTTGTGCTCTGTCTGTGCTTCCCTGACTTATTCAAAACCCACGTATCTGAGTATAACCTTTCAAAGATGTCATTTAAAATAAAAAAAAAAACCCAGCACATTTATATAGACAAAATTATCCTTCTCATTTTGCACAGCAATTTAGAAGACAACCTGCCTGAAACTCCTGTCTGTGCACAGTACAACCCCTTCCTAAAGAAAGAAATCKTCTTTATGATTCTTTAACTCCTTCCTGTATACTGATTTCCTCTGGTACGAGGTTGAAAATTCATCCTCATAGTCTCTGAAGCCACAAAAATTGGACCAAACTGGAAATCTAGCTGCAACCAAATAAGTCATATTTCCCCATCAGTCTTTTGCTTAAAAACATAAATATAATCTCATAAAAATTGCAGTTCTAGGAAGTCTTAGATCAATTTGGACAGGCTTGAGTCCCTCTGGCTGCTGTTYCAAAATCAGTGGAGAAGAGAGCTAACGGAGTGGCTTGGGTGGATAATACAAGTTGCCAAATGAAACCAGGCAATTCTCTGTCCAACCCAGCTTTGCCAGGTAAATTGTGAGCTGGCAGTGCTGCACCTCAATAAAAATCTCTCCTCTGCTACAGCTGAAGCAGCAAGGAAAAGGTGGGTGGATGGCAGCAGCCAGTTCTTGGAGCAGCACCAGAAACTTGTGGATGCAGTGTAAGAGCCTTGCTCTTACAGGGTACTCTCCATGTTTACCTAAACACCTCTTCCATCCTCGTGTYGTAAATCTAGATCTTCTCCAACACAAACTTTTTCAAGAGGTGGGACAAGGGTGAATACATTTTCCAAGCTTCAGTGAAAAAGCTGCATGAGGGAGCATCATTTATAATGTTAAGGATTAAAAATGGCTTACTGTGGGGAATAAAGTGAGCTATGGGTCTGCTGCAGATTTCTGGCATACTGAACAAACTGTACTGAAGCTCTATCCTAAAATATTTATAACTATATTTACTAGAGTTCATGTTAGACTTGTCTGGGGCAGAGCAGGTCCTTTAACAAAGGAGGAATGTGCACAGGACTGAGGTCTGTCTGGGCTCAATAAAAGATGAGCAAGGAGGGGAACAGGAGCTGGATGGAGGGAGCTGGAAAATCATTTGGTGTTGCCTTAGGCAAAGCACCAAGTCCACAAGAGAAGCAGCTCTGCTAACACGAGTCTAAGGATCAAGTATGACTGATACCAAACCTGACAGGGAAGAGCTAATGGGATGAACAAGAATGGACAAGTACAAGGATTTGCCACTCCAGACTGAGGARAATATATGTAAAATGAGCAGGCCTGTTTAAGATCATCCTTGTACAACACCTTCACCAATTCTGTGCTTTGGCCAGCGTGAGTWGAAGACCAGAAGAGGAAGCCCCCAGTGTGTTCACAGCTCAGGACAATGCAGCACCACCAATACAAGGGCATATCTTACCTCCCAGATGACAACTCAAGTAGAGATGCCATTTCCTAAGTCAGAGGTGATTTTTCCTCACTCCTGAAATGAGAGACTTTTTGGAAAATGCAGAGCATTGCAGGCACTGCATAAAAATTGTCCTGGCACAACAGAAAGGTGACTGTCCCAGTGGAAGTTGCTTATTTTAAACATGTCCAGAAACGTGTTTGGTTCTTTACCCTTCTTAAAGTCTCAGCAGCACCTTCTCTAACTGCAGGGTAGAAAAATCCTCGCGTGCTCAACAAATTCAGAATCAAAGTTTTGACTGACACAATGGGCTTGAACCAGAGACTTCCAGAGATAAAAGCAGAAGGTAAGGAATCAAGTGGCTGCTCATCAGCAGACTACAGAGCAGTCTGATAGCTGGGCAGGATTTTATGGATGCAGTGGCAAATTTTGAGGGGCATATGGACTAAGGGGATTTTTGCTCCTTAAAACTACTCCTTAAAAGTCCTCTCCACTGCCAAGCAGAGGGGCTGCTGGAAGAACAGCTGTGATGGGTATGGGGAATGTGCAATGGCCCATCACAGCTACATCCATTCCCATGCACATTTTSCATCTTCATTTGCTGCCCTAAGCATTTGTGCAGATTTGTAAATAGTACAATGCAGATATCATTCTGTGGTGAAGAAGACAATCTCTTTGCAAACTGCACTCAATTTTTAAAGGCTTCATCTGGAGTAATGGAAAAAAGAAAAGAAAAAGAGAAACATGTTTTCCATTATTTTCTTTCCTCAAGATTGAAATTTTTAACTTTTTTTAACTGCATCCAATATCAGCATTTGGAAGCTGTTGACAGGATCCACGTATTATTATTAAAAAAAAAAAAAAA